>NW_015387913.1:55256-68633 GCF_001527695.2 Protobothrops mucrosquamatus | reverse complement strand
ATTTTAATACTTATAGAAATGGAAAATTATGGTATTGCACCTCAAGGGAAGCAGTTGGGGGATATTATTGCTTATTTTTTAAGAGTATTTTGTAATGTTTATTATTTTAAAAGATCATAAATATTTGACTATGATATTAATTGAAGGGGTGATGGTATATTATATATAATTGTAGGGGTGATGGAATATATTACATATAATTGATAAATTGAAGATATGGCACAGTTTCTTGTATGATGAAGAGATTGGAGAGGATGGATTGGTTATACTTAGATAGATTATATTAGCTTATATTTGATTATCTTTTTATGAGTTAAAGTACATTTATATTAGATTAGTTTATAATGGGTAGTTTTATATAGACTTGGGAAGATGAATGTTTAATCCTGTAATCAGTTCTGGGAAGTCCGGGGGGGTTAGGTGGGGATGGGGGTGGGAGGGAGTATAGAAATAGAGTTACTAGTATTGACTTAAGGGGAAGTAGGATATATAAAAATAATAATAGATTATTTATATGTATAACTGAGTTAATTATATTGAAATAATTTGAATTGTACAAATATGATTTTGTTTTGATTAATTGATGGCCTTGCCACCATGTAAAATAAAACTAATAAAAAATTTTGTTGGAAAAAAAAATACCAGACAGTTCTGCATATTGTCAAAGCAAGAATATACAGTATTTGCAGCGTTGACACCGAGTATATTAGGATGTTCAAATTCATGTGAGCCCCTGTTTTGGGCACAATCAGCCTGGCGGAAATGGCAAAAGAGGGAATGGGCTGACTCACCATGGGGTCCCCTTGTCTTCCTCATCACTGTTGTACGATGCCAGCATCTGCTATGGCTCAGATTGGGGTTTGGTTTCGAGTTCAGCGGGAGGGGAGGCTTTGACACCCGGGCCTTAACATGCCCAGGTGGTTTTCTCTCTTTCCCCTCTGGGAGCTCTTCGCAGTTTCGCAGCCATGACTGGCACACTTCTAGGTTGAGGGTGAGGAGCTGGGCACTCAACAACATGGTGACCCATCTGACCACACTGGTAGCATTTGATTGGAGCCCTGGCTGGTGCTTGGGAGATGTTGGTGGCTGCAGAGGCTTGGGGACGTCGGCCATAGAGGCATTTTTCTTGGACGTGTGACAGCTTGGGTTTGGTGGTGCTTGACTTTCTGGGGCAGTCCAGCTTGATGTCCAGTATCACCGCCATACAGTACCACTCATGCAACAGGTTGGGAAGACCTCAAATGATGCAGGCTTGAAGCAAGTTCTGATCTAACCCCTGTTTGAAGTAGTTGATCAGTGACCGCTCAGGTCACTGCCCCAGCCAGTTAGCAACTCTCCTGAATTCACGGACGTACTCCTTTGCGGGGCGACCTCTTTGATTCAGGCAGTGGATTTCTTTCTTGGCCAGTAGGACTCAGGATTCGCCTTCAAACTGACCCCTCAGTTGCTCCATGAATAGATTAATATCGTGTAATTCAGGAGCTCCTTCATCATGGAGGTTGGTCATCCAGTTGGCCACTTCTTCCTCTAAATTTGCCGCCACAGCATTCACCATCATAGCTCCATCCAGGTAGGCCTAAGCGTAGCTATCTAAATGAGCCCACACCTAGTTTAAGAAGAAGGTCAGCTTCTCAGGATCCTCATCAAAGGTAGTTTGATGGGAGGCAGCTCGAACCTCAGCAGAGCCGCCTGCACCTGCTGCTGGGCTTGGGTGGCTTGCTGGATCTGGGCATGTGGCCAAACCACTCTCTCATGGCTAGACTTCAGGACTGGCATCCCGTGGTCATGGCAACCAACTTGGCTGGGACACAGGGCTTGGTATCACAGCCGGTTGGGGGATGGGCAAAGCAGCACGGACTCCGACAGTTGGGCTGGAGCTCCAGTGAGGGGGAGGGGAAAGATATGGGTAGTTCTTGGCATTTGCCCCCACGGCACCCACCTCCTGGGCAACAGGGATCATATCTTTCACCTCCAGCTGGCCGAATTTCTCCTTCAGCTGTTTGAGTGAGGGGCTGTGGACTGCAGACTGGAATCTCCACTCGCTGGAGTCATCCGATCTCATCAACCCTTTTCCTTTCTTTCCATCCGCAGATGAAGAACTCTGGGATGGCAGCAATAGGAGCTCCTCTCCAGCAGTTACAGGAGTGTTTTTGTGCTGAGGGGCAGCCTCGGCTTGGAAGAGATCCGCTAGGGCTGTAGCTCCTTCCTGCGGTGCCAGCTTCCCAAGTTGGATTTACCTGGCTTTCGGCCAATCCCCTGCCAGTGACGCCTCCTCGGTGGCTGGAGCATCAGCCTGCACTCCAACAGCCTGAGTCCCGTTGCAGTTAGCAGCAGTTTCAATTTTCTCCTCCATCTCGAGTCTTCGCCCAATCTTTACTGCTCTCCCAAAAGTGAGTGGGTAGGCAGTCGGAACCCAGCACTCCAAGAAAATGAAGTTTTCAGAGACTTGGTTTAATGTCATGGTTCAGACAGACAGAGACAAATAAAGCAGAACTCCGAAGCATGGAAATTCTTTAAAGAACATGTTTATTAGTTACAAAGTATCAGTACGTCAAAAGTGAAACCAAGTCTGAAGACACACATAACAATTCCCCAATAGAAAGTTAAGAAATCCCACCCCTAAGGCTATGCAAACAACTACCTTCCCCAATATATCTTCTTGGTGGGCTTTTCACAAAACACCCAGCCTGCAGTCTCAGGAGCAGCCGATGACCTTGGTTCCCATGGGACAAAAGTTTATTTAGACTAGTGAAGCACCTGGCAATCCCCCCTCCCTCCTTTCAATGTGTCAAACAAAAATGAATAAGGAAGATGGCCGCAGCCATTCTCATTTTTAAAGTTGACAGTTGCTTTTGCTCCCCTCGCAATCTCCTTTCCTTCCCCTTTCCCCCCAGCATTAACTATACTAGCTTTACACACAATCAAAAAGAAGAAACCCTGCCACATTTACTCCCCTTGTAATCTTTTCCTCCCCAGTGTCAGCTGACTGCACAAAGGATTGCGAGGGGATCAAAAGCGGTAGCATTTCTTCTCCTCCAACACCAGCCACACTAGCATAAAGCTAGCATAGCTTGGGCTGGGGAAGAGGATTGCAAGGGAAGCAAAACTGGCTCAGCAATGGAGCGGCCTTTCTTGCTCCAACTTCCTGAGCTCTGGATATCTTCAAAAGGTAAGTATGTGATTGTTACGTGATGGGGTAAGGAGGAGGCCCATAGGGCTTTGGGGAATCCAGGGGGCAGAAAGTAGAGGGTGAGGAAGGCCTTGGGAGGCCTCGCAGGTGTGCTTATGCCTACACAAGACCTTCCATAGTCTCCCCCACCCTTGAGTTATCCCACACTCTACCTAATGACCTGTGCATTCATTTAACAAATGCATTGGGGAAAGCAGAGGTGGGGAAGTCATTAATTATGCATTTCATTCAACCATACACCTCAACCTTCAGCAGTAATGGGCAGGCTTTTTTTACTGTCATAAGTCAAGGATTATCTGAATTCTTAAATTATCAGTTGGGTACATTTGCCTCTTACATTCATTTTAATCCCTTGCTTCAATTTTCAAATAATTGCTTTTCTCATTGCAAACACAATATTATATAGATGTGTATCTTGCAGTGAGGATGGTGGTTGTGCTAGTATCACAAGTGTCTCCTGAACAGCATTCTTCACAGTAATCATGTTCCTTCTTAGCTGGCTATGTAGAATGGACTAAGGAGAATTATCCTTCAACTTTTATATTCTCTTGGCTTTTCCCTTTGTGGATCCAGATGAGAGACTGTAAGATTTAAATGAAGTAGTAAAACCCACTATTGCTTAGAGAAGCATTGGTTGATCTAACAAAGGCAATGATCCTCCACTTTCAATGCAGAATATTGGACGATAGAAATCTTTTCTAGCTATCTATATTTTCTCAGTGTTCATGTCTGTGAAACAGCATTAAATGCAGGGAAGTCAAGAAGGCTGAATTTTTGATGAGATCTTGGTTATTCTGCTCACAGCCCTGCTGGTGTTGAGATCAGAATATAGATTATGGTGAGAGCATCTGTGAATCAGAGCCCAGGCCTAAATCTTCCCAATCTTCCCAAATCTTTACTGTTTGGATATTAGGTTGTTGTTTTATCAAGCACTCTCACTGCAGGGTAGAGAGCAAGTGGGGCTGACTGTGGTTGCATTTGCAGGAGCAGGGTGCATTTGGAGACAGAAGTGGCAGCACCATTACTGTAGCTAATGAACCTAAGAACATTATCTTGGTGTATTTTTAATAGCAAAACAAGGCAAAGCGGCTGAACGCTGGGAATAAAGAAAAGGAAAACCTCCCAATCTCTTGTAATCCTGCATGGCACAGTATTGCAGCATTAAAAGAGCACACTACTCTTGCAGAATTCATTCTAGTTCTCTTGAACAGAGAGGAAAAGACAAAAGGAGACTTTTGTGCAGAGATGAATTAATGCCAAAGTGCTTGTCTCAAGAATGCAAATGCGGTTAAGAATCTCTCAACAAAGCCTCCCCTTTTGAGAAAGCGGGTGGGGGGGGACTTGATATAGAAAGGGACAGTGAGGGAATGCAAATGAAGCTTTACACCTCAATGAACCATCCTTCATTACAGCTGAACTGGTGCTCCCAGAGATAACTAACGGATCTGGGCAGCACCAAATGGGAGGAGACTTTATGGATTGTGAGAGAGAGCAGATGCCTTCCTATCAAAATACTGAAAAGGAGACCCACAGCTCTAAGTTCTTGACAGTATGTGTGATATATGGGCACTTCCAGAAAATGGTTGGAGCTTAGTCAGAAAGATTTCAAGAAACCTGTAGACAATGGTTGGGTTTGAATCTGAAATATCTTAAAATACCACATATTTTGTTACATGAAACAATAATAATTTTTCCAAGGAATTAACACACACTGGACTGAATCCTTAAATATCAGATCACATGTTTTGTCCACCACAAAGCAGACAAAACATCTATTTCATAAAAGGGTGCTCAGGTAATTCTTTCCATCTTTGACCAGAAATAGTAGCAGCAACTAAAATATTCCTGTTTAAAAAAAAATAAAGGTACTCTGTATCCTAGATACCATATTAGAAGTTCAGGCTGTTTCAATAAGGAATTATTTATTCATAATCCACGTCAGAGGGTGAGGTTAACATATGGACTTCACTGGCAACAGCTGATGAATTTTGTTGAGCATCATTCAATCATAAAAAAGTTGAATAATCTATTGGTCAGCAACTTTTTCAGGCAGTGGCATCATTATGCAGTTTGGATTATAGCATAGATACACAAACTCCTTTATTACAACCCTGTAATGCCTTGGGGTAGAGTTGGGGTGACTGCATGGAGCTGAGTGTTTACTGGCTGGATGCCTTTTCTGACACCATATAGCAGTGTTGGCGAACCTATGGCATGGGTGCCAGAGGCGGCACTCGGAGCCCTCTCTGTGGGCACATGCAACGTCTCCCCAGCCCTGCCTCCTCCCACGGCCCCCTCCTCACCAGCAGCCCCCCTGGAGGAGAGTTGTCCCTGGGCGAGGCCCACATGAAGCAGTGGAGCCAAGGACATGGTAGCTGGGCAGTGGGGACAAGACCCCCACCCTTTGCGCCCCGTTACGCGCAGATGATGCTGCAGGGCACGGGCGAAGGACGTGGCTGCCATGGCGCTGCTGGGCTGCCTGGGTGATTTATGGTGGGCTGTGGAGGTGGTGGGTGGCCCAGTGGACAGGGCGGAGGAGGGACGGGGGTGGGGGGCAGTTTTGGGGCACTCGTCTAAAAGGTTCGCCATCACTGCCATATAGAGTTCACAGCAGATATTTTTTCTTTGAGTGCTAGGAGAGAAACATCTGCCCCACCTAGGATTGAGCTCTCAACCTTCCGAGTAGGAGGCAACTATCTTCATCACTAGGCCACCACACTGCTCATAGCATGGATATATACACACACAAATTAAATCATTTTGAAACTTGCTAAGAGCTTGTTAGATTTTTAATAATTTTACCAAGGAGATCCTATGTGAAAACATTGCAATGTTTTAAGAGTTGGGGATCTCAGTAGATTTGATGATCTCAGTAAATTTCAATCACTTTGCAAGGTGGATTGTGTGTATGTCTGTTCCATGCATTGCCATCTTCTGGACTAGACTCTGGGACATTTGACTTAGTTCCCCCCCCCCACACACACACATACCTGTAATCTTAACTTCATGAAGCACGAGAGCAAGTACATAAACAATCCTAAACTATAGCCTCTTACCAAATTATCAGTGTTGTGAAAGTCTTTTTTAAAATGAAGCGAAACTGTATAGCAGACATGTCAAACCTGCGACATCACGTGACATTGCACAATGTATTGGGGCTGTTTTTCCATTGCTGGCAATGGGATGGGTGCGGCTTCTGCGTGACACATCCGGCCCCCGGGCCGGCAGTTTGACACCCCTGCTGTATAGAAACATTGAGAGAAGATGGCACCTGGGTGGTCCCCAAAAGTTTAAAAACTCTTGCCACAACCGTGAAGTGAATTGAACCCTGCGATCTGAGATTATTCTTTCTGGGGGCCTGTGCAGTCTATAGACATGCTGCATGAACAATGACTAAAGTGCAGGCAAAAGGGATTTTTTTTGACAGGGCACAAAATGTACTTGTTTGGAAAATAAATCAGTTATCACCCAAATCACTGTATTTCCCAAGCTCTCAGGTAGCTCTGCTATAAAGTCCATTGAAATCTCTTTGCATGGGGCTTTGGGCTGCACCACTGTCCTGGTGTTTTCCTTTGCTGCTTTTTGGCAGAGGCACAGATAGCTAAATAGCTATCTATGTCTTTCTATAGTGACAGCCACCAAAACTGACAAAACCAAAGTCTCCCACTACTTTTGAATCATGAGACCATTAGCCATTGACTTTCAGAGACGTACAATTTGGCTCCCACCCAAGCTAAACCATCTTGCATCATGCAACCTTTTTGAGTTGGAAACACTTGTCCTCCACCAATGCCGCTTTCAGGGTACCCCTTAAGTCCTCAGCTACCTGGGTTTTTAGCTTAGCTTGCACTCTGATGGTGACTGGAGCTGCCAATTGCGACATGAAATAGCTGGCCTAATTACCTCAGGCTTGGAACTGTTATATTGTGGCAATCTGGATAGGGCATCTATCTTTCCCCCTGGGAGATATCTCAGCATGAAATTGAATCAATTAAAGTACTGAGCCCAATGGACTTGCTTGGGTGACAATCTCCGTGGAGTCTTTAGGACTTCTAAGTTTATATGGTTAATCTATACCACAAAAGAGATTTTGCCCCCTTCTAAGAAATGCCTCCAGGTTAAAAGCGCCCAGTGCATCGCATATGCTTCATTGTAGTTGCTTCCGGGTGCAAGGAGGAGTCCATTCCAGAACTGTCCTGTTGTGAGTCCTTGCCTGCCAGCAGATCCAGCAGCCGAATCGGATTCTTGGACATTTAACCAGATTTGTCATATTTCTGTGTGTTTGAGTGACTTAAACCTTGAGCATTCCAGCTGAGAACTCAGAGACTGATTTTGTTTGTTTCAACAGCTAAAGGAGTGATTGGAGTTTTGTTCCATAAAAGCTTTGTCAAAATAAATGGGGTTTATCTTACCAAGTCCTGCCTTGTTCAATGCAAAGGGTTTTTTTCTTGTGAGTAAGCAGTTAAGCAGTATTCACATAGGCTGGAACAGAACAATTTGTCTTCGGCCCTTTATCCCCTACTACCATGGAGCAGTTACATGCGGAGAATGCCCAGCTCTCCCAACAGCTGGCTTTGCTGGCAGCTCAAGTTGCTCAGCTTCAAGCTCCTGCTGCTCCACAACTCCAGCAGAACTGTCCAATAGCAGTGCCTGATAAATTCTATGGCACTGCAGATATGTTTCCAGCTTTTTGGGGACAATGCCAGATCTTTATCAGCCTGAGAGTAATGGACTTCCCCACTGATCGAGATAAAGTGGGGTTTATCATCAGCCTTCTCTCTGGCACTGCGGCCCGCTGGGTCACACCCCTGCTTGTCCAGCCTAGTCCATTATTGGATGATTTCCAGGGGTTTTGTGACCACTTTTGGCTGATGTATGAAGACCCCATCAGGGCTCAGACTGCTACTAGATGCCTGAAAGCCCTGAAGCAGAGCCGATGCCCATTATAAGAACACATCAGCGAATTTCGGCTGCTGAGCCAAAATTCAGCCTGGAACGAAGCTGCCCTTATGGACGTTTTCCAGGATGGCTTGTTGGAAGAGCTGTTAGAGGAGCTGGCCTGTGTTGATGCTCCTCAACACATTGGTCCATCTCTGCTTAAGGATTGATGTTCAGTTGCAGCAGTGGAGGAGCCTCCATGCCTCCCTGGAGACCTGGGAGGTCCCAGTCATGCGTGAGAACCTGGCTACGTGGAAAGAGCCTATGGAATTAGGTGCCATCCAGCCCCACCTATTGGTGGGGCCGGATGGCACCCAATAGACGGCATTCAGGGGGCTTGTGTTTATACTGTGGGGACCTTGGGCACATGGCTGCCTCTTGCCCCAAGAAGCGACGAGGGACACCGGCTGCTGGGTCTGTCAGGTAATGCCCCGAGCCTGACCTAGGGGGCATTCTGGGTCAGGTTTCCCCCAATACCATGCAATGACCATCAGACTCTGCACTTGGACCCCCATGGCATTTGATCCTGGCAGCATGTTTGATCTTCCCTGGTAGGCCATGGGGAATTCCGGTACATGCCATGGTCAATTCTGGGGCCACCATGAACTTTTTGGATGCTGCATTTGTGGCCAAATGGGCTGTTCCCCAATGCCTGGTGAACCTGCCTCTGTTAGTGGAGACTATTGATGGCTGATTGCTCCTGTCTGGGCCCATTAAGGTTGCCATGTAATCGTTGGCTATGGCCATCAGCTCTCATGAGGAGGCCATTCAGTTTTACATAACCTTCGACCTGCATTTCCCCATGGTCTTGGGCTCGGCATGGCTCCAGACACTTGATCCACAGATTTATTGGTCCCAGAACTTGGTCACCTTTCCGAGTTTACAGTGTGTGGACCACACCCACCAAGTCTGGCCAGCCAGGTGGTGATTCCCCCAGGGGTTTCCCTGCCCTCCAAACTGGTGACTTATGCAGGCATGTTCAATGAGACTGAGGCCGATCAATAGCCCCCGCACAGGCCATACGACTGCCCCATAGACTTAGTCCCTGACATGCCTCTCCCAGTGGGGCATTTGTATTCCATATCTGACCACAAGTTGGCTGTGTTGCAGGACTTTCTGGACAAAAATCTAGCTCGGGGCTTTATCCGGCCCTCGTTTTTGCCATTGTCTGCATCAGTGCTCTTTGTAAAAAAGAAGTCCGGGGAATTAAGACTCTGTTATGACTATTGAAAATTAAATGCCATTATAGTGCATAATCAATACCCGCTGCCCCTCATCCCTGAACTTCTGGAATGGCTCCAGGAGGCCAAAATCTTCACAAAACTGGAATTGAGAGTAGCCTACAACCTAGCTAGGATCCAGCCCAGAGCTTCAAGTATACAGTGATGCCATTCGAGCTGACCAATGCCCCCACAGTCTTCCAACACTTCATGAATGACATATTCTGGGACCTATTAGATCAGTTTGTTGTGATCTATTTGGATGACATTCTGATCTACTCCCCTTCATGGGAGAGGCATCACCAGCATCTCCATCAGGTCCTGCAGCGGCCCGAGATAATCGTTTGTATGTCAAACTGGAGAAATGCCAATTCTATTAAACGACCATTGATTTCCTATGTTATTGCATTTCTCCTGAGGGCATCGCCATTGAGCCGAGCTAGGTCGAGTCTCTGCATAGTTAGCAACCCCCACGTCGTGTTAAGAATATCCAACAAATCCTTGGGTTCGCCAACTACTATAGAACCTTCATCCCCAGTTTTGCTTCCATGATCATGCCCCTCACTCAGCTGCTTCAGAAAAAGACCCCGTTTCACTGGAGCATCCCGGAGCAACAAGCTTTCCAGGCTTTGAAGCAAGGCTTTATGAAGGAACCCATCCTGAACCACCCAGACCCGCAACGGCCATTTGTCGCGGAAGCGGATACTTCTGACATCGCCATTGGAGCAGTGTTACTCAAGGCTCACGTGCCTGGCGGTGTCCTCTTCCCTTGCGCATACTATTCACGGAAACTTAATCCAGCCAAGTGCAACTACACCATCTGAGAGAAGGAGCTACTGGCCATTAAGGTGGCATTTGAGGCCTGGAAATATCATTTGGAAGGGACTCAGCATCAAATTGAAGACCATAAGAATCTTGAAATTTTGCAGCCCACTTGGAAATTATACTGACAGATTTGGTCATCTTTCTTTTTTTTTTATATTGAAAATTTTATAAAATTTTACAATATAAATCCCCCCTTCCCCAACCCACCCTTCCACTCCCCCCTCCCTCCCCCCTCACTTCCCAGTGCCAATCACAGGGTTAACAATAAAATAATCATACTCTAAATAACATTAATCAACTATTAAAATAACATATCTATAACCTCCTTTAACTCTCTTTTAAACAAGTTACTAAAGTTACAGTTACTAAAAACAATAATAATAACATCACTTTAATAATCAAAAATAGTACTAAATAACCTATTCTAACCTTTATACAACAATAACACTCTAAAATTCACTCAAAAACCAAATGATATTTTTTGGTCCCATATTTGCACTCAATATAATCTATCCATCTTCTATCCAAAATATATCTTTCCCATAAGCGGAAATCTTGGCCATTTCTGCTAGGTTCGAAACTTTAAGTGACCATTCTTCTATAGTGGGTAAACGTTCCGTTTTCCAATATTGAGCTACTAATAGTCTTGCAGCAGTTATAAAGTTCAACATCAAATCCATTTCTTTTGCATCCAAGTCTTCCATAATACCCAACAAAAATATCTGCGGCTTAAACTTTATCTTTTTCTTAAAAATATTTTGAATATTCCACCATATCTTAATCCAAAATGCTTTAACTTCCCTACATGTCCACCAAATATGAAAATAAGTTGCATCTAAATTTCCACATCTCCAACACTTAGGTTGTAGATTAGGATACATACAAGACATTTTTTGAGGATCCAAATGCCATCTATAAAACATTTTATAAAAATTTTCCCTTAAATTTTGAGCTTGAGTAAATTTTACATTTCTAACCCAAATTATCTCCCATGTGTCCAATAAAATTGGTTCTTGTATATTTTGCGCCCATTTTATCATACAGTCCTTAACCAATTCTGTTTCTGAATCCAATCCAATCAATACATTATAAATTCTTTTAATATGAGCTTGAGATTGATCTTTAATCTGTTTCATCAAATTTGCATCCTGTAAAGTAATACCAACTTTTTGATCCATACTCCACCTCATTAACAATTGATTATAGTAAAACCAAGAGTATTCAATATTTTCTTGTTTCAAATCTACTAGAGATTTAAACTGCCAATCTTGTCCTACCGGACGAAGTAGTTCCTTATAAGAAACTTTATCCAAGTTAACCCCCCTAGATATCCCCTCTAATACCTGTCCTGGAGTTGCCCAGATAGGAATTTTGTAATTTAATTTATAATAATATTTCTTCCAAACTCTCAATAAAGCACTCCTTAAGATATGAACCTTAAAATTTGTATCTACCTTTTTACAATAGATTAAATATGCCTGCCAACCAAATAACAGATCCCATCCTTCAAGAGAAAGTATATTCTTATTTGTTAAATTTAACCAATCACTAATCCATGTCAAAACCACCGCATCATAATACAATTTTAAATTAGGGGCTTTAAATCCTCCTCGTTCCCTTATATCTTGCATAATCTTAAACTTAACTCTTGGCTTCTTGCCCGCCCAAATGAACTTATTAATACTCTTCTGCCAGTCCTCCAAATTAGCATCTTTTTTTAAAATAGGGATCATTTGAAACAAAAAAAGAAACTTTGGAAGAATATTCATTTTTACTGCTGAAATTCTCCCCAACAAAGATAATTGCAATTTTTTCCAATCATTTAAATCATTTTGAATCTTAACCCATAAAAGCTCATAATTATTCTTATACAATTTAACATTAGAAGCTGTGATATAAACTCCCAAATATTTTACCTTTTTAACCATTTCAAAACCTGTAAGCGTAACTAACATATCTTTATCATTCAGAGACATATTTTTCGGTAATATTTTAGTCTTATTACAGTTAACCTTAAAACCAGAAACCTTCCCATATTGTGCAATAATTTCAACCAAGTCAATTACCGATTCTATTGGCTGAGTTAATGTTAACACTAAATCGTCTGCAAAAGCTCTTAATCTATAATCAGTCTTATTAACCTTAATTCCTTTTATTATAGAAGACTCTCAAATTTTAATTAACAAAATCTCCATTGTTAACACAAATAACAATGGAGATAATGGACATCCTTGTCTAGTTCCTTTTTCAATTTTAAATGCTTCTGTTACCCCCCCCCCCCAATAACTATAATCTGTGCTGACTGCTGCTGATAAATACCCTTAAGGGCAGACAAAAAATTTTCCCCAAAATTCATTCTATCTATAACTTGAAACAAAAAACCCCAGTCTAATTGATCAAATGCTCTTTCAGCATCTAAAAATATAAAAGCAGCAGGAATTTGATTATTCTTATCCAAATATTCAATTAAGTTAATAATTTGTCTTACATTATATTTCATGTATCTTCCAGTTATAAATCCAGATTGATCAGTATGAATTAATTGGCTCAACACTTGCATTAATCTATTTGCCAGTATTTTTGAAAAAATCTTATAATCTGTATTCAATAAAGATATAGGTCTATAATTCTTAGGTTGAGTCAAGTCCTGACCCTCCTTTGGTATTAAAGATATAAAAGCAGAGGACTTCCGGTGGCAGGCGCCTTCGCTGGACGCAGCTGTTTGCTGCTCCCGCCTGTTTCTGCGTAAAAGCCGTTTTGACAGCCTGCATCAGCTGTCAAACGGCTTGATACCTTTCCCCTGGGCATAGGGGGATAGGTGAGCTGCCCGAGGTAGGAGTTGAGTTCCTGAGTCGTCCCTTGTGGACGATGTAGGTGAGAACTCCTCCGGAGCCCCGGGATTCTCCGCGATCCAGGACGTCTTCGCTAATAAGCGAAGCTAGAAGCTGCCGTCACCGCTGCAACTTAAAGATAACTGTGAGTTTGCCGTATAAGCAGACGAACCAACCCTGGAAGTCTGTCTTGTAATTTATGGACTATACTCTAACTTGGACAATATATTCTTCTCGTATTTGAGTTGGAATGAGGGAAAGTGAACTTAAAATGGCGATGATTTGATACCTTTCAGCAAGAAGTGAAAGTGATTTCCGGTTTGAACTTTTGTTATTTCTAACTGGCGCATTATTTGCTTTGGCTGAATTTTCT
>NW_015387913.1:51702-52736 GCF_001527695.2 Protobothrops mucrosquamatus | reverse complement strand
ACTGAAATAATTTTACTGCTGGCTCACATTCATTCAGAATGTTGTACAATTTTCCCCAAAAGTCGTCTCTGGTTCTTCCATTATCACCATTCACTGGAGCATAAAATGCAGCTGTCACCAGCCTTAGGGTTCCTTTTTCATGCTCATTCACAACAACCTTGATAATACACATCCATTCTAACATATATTTTAGCTTTTTCGTTTATAAATAAACCTATAATTTCACTTCCCATTCCACTCCAAAAAATCAGATCACCTTTATTTTGATTTACCACAACCCTCTGCTTCCTTTTAGTTCCATAGATACTGCTTTACTGACTTTAATTTTCATTAGTACTTCATGTTCTTTAGTCTTCTTGCATTCCAAATTACAATGCTCCATATGTTATGATTCTCAACATTAAGAAAACCAAGATCATGGCATCCGGCCCTCTCAATTCCTGGCAAATAGATGGGGCAGAAATGGAGGTAGTGACAGATTTTATCTTCCTGGGCTCCAAGATCACCACAGATGGGGACTGGAGCCAAGAAATTAAAAGATTCCTGGGGAGGAAAGCTATGGCAAATCTAGACAGCATACTAAAAAGCAGAGACATCACCCTGCCAACAAAAGTATGTATAGTCAAGGCCATGGTTTTCCCAGTTGCAATATATGGCTGTGAAAGTTGGACCATAAGAAAGGCTAAGGACAAAAGAATTGAGGCCTTTGAACTATGGTGCTGGAGAAGACTCCTGCGAGTCCCCTGGACTGCAAGGCGATCAAACCGGTCAGTCCTAGAGGAGATCAACCCTGACTGCTCTTTAGAAGGCCAGATCCTGAAGTTGAAACTCAAGTACTAAAATTCTTACAAAGAATATGACTGCTAAAGATAAAAAACAACTTATGCAAATATCAGGTTTTGAAGTGGTTAGTAAAGTTAAGTACCTGGGAATTTTCTTGTCCTCCTCTAACATGAAACTTTATCAGAATAATTATGAAAAATTGTGGAAATCAGTACAAAAAGACTTATCAATGTGGAAAAAACTTCATTTTT
>NW_015387913.1:42917-50255 GCF_001527695.2 Protobothrops mucrosquamatus | reverse complement strand
TATATATATATATATATATATATATTTCACCTACTTATGTAGAATAATACTTTGTGGAGTTAGGGATATTAATACTAGTTTACTTTTAGTTGAATAGTATCCTGGGATTAGGTTTGGGAAGTCCGGGTGGGGGTGGGGGGTAGGGGTTTTTACACTGTGATATATTTGTGATGTGCTTTTATTTATGATGAAAATAATAAAAATTTATATTTGATAAAGATATAAAAGCAGTTCTCCAAGAAGGAGGTATCTCTTCACCCAACAAAATACTATTAAACAATTCCCTTAGCGGTTCTATCGTTTCTTCAAATAGCATCTTATAATAAATTGCTGTAAATCCATCTGTACCTGGTGCCTTACCAAATTTTAGTTGCTTAATTGCCCCCTTAATCTCCTCCAATGTAATTAAGCAATTCATTTTTTCCCTTTGATTATCTGACAATCTAGGAAAATATGCCTGCTGTAAATAATCATCTATTTGTTCAAGTTGTATTTTTTCAGAAGCATATAACTTAGAATAAAACTCCAAAAAACTCTTTTTAACCAAGTTTTGTTGAGATGTCATTTTACCATTATAATCTATTTTCTCTATAATTCTTGACTTCTGCTCCTTTTGTAATTGATAGGCCAACCACCTTCCTGGTTTATTTGCATTAGAAAATGTATTATATTTCATGTACCTTAAGCTAGTTGCCATCTGGTCTGCTATTAACATATTAAATTGCTCCCTAAGCACAGTAATAGATACTTTTAAATTATTATCCAATGGATTCAAGATAAAGGCCTGTTCTTTCAATTTAATCTCTTCCTCTAACTCTTTACGTTTTTGCATTTGTTTACGCCTGTGAACATTATTCATATAAATCAAATTACCTCTCATATATGCTTTACTAGCATCCTAGACCATTGAAATTCGAGTACCTTTATGCATTTTCAACAAAAAAAATTCTTTCAATTGTTCTCTACATTTCTGTAAATTTATGTCATATCTAAATAAATTTTCATTCAGTCTCCAAGTTCTTCTATTCCCTTCTTCAGCAAGTAACTCCATCCATACCGGGCTATGATCTGACAATATCCTGGGAAAAATTGTAATATTCTTCACCCTAGAACAAAAATCATTAGTAATTAAGAAAAAATCAATTCTAGAATAAGATTGGTGCCTGTCCGAGAAAAAAGTAAAATCCCTTTCTTCCATATTTCTCTCTCGCCATATGTCTTTTAATTCCAATTCATCCTTCAAGTCAAAAAAAGTTTTAGGCAATGTTGAATTAAACGTTTTGCAAGAGCCTTTCTTATCTTTTCTTGAATCTAAAACACCATTCCAATCCCCCATCATGATAATTGATTTATAATCCAATTGATTTAGTTTCCGATATAACAATTTGTAAAACTTTCTGCTGTTGATTTGGGGCATATAATCCAATAATAAGACACTTCTTCCCATTCAATAATATTTCAATGAAAACATATCTTCCTTCTGAATCAGCATCAATCAATTTAGGCTGAAAGTCTTTCCTGACATATCTCTCTTCTTTATGAGGTTCATTTTCCATGTTACATACATACCAAGTGGTCGCAACCAAAGAGTGGATGCTCTTTCAAGGAAACCAGAATATTCCCGTACGGAAGATAAGCTTCTGTCCAGGACGGTTCTGGCCATAGAGTCTTTCTCTGCAGTTTGCAGTCAATAGATTTACAGGCTCAGATTTGGGAGGTACAACAGCATGACACATGGGTGGATCTATGAAGGGAGGAGTTGGGGCCAGACTCCGCATGGACCATCACGGATGGACTCCTGAAATATTGTGGTCTGGGAGAGCCATTCAGAGGACATATTCTCAATCAATGTCATGATAATCCTGCAGCAGGGCATTTTGGCCTTTTTAAGATGCTGAACCTAGTCTCCCGTACATTCTGGTGACCCCGAGTATGACACGACGTCCAGACCTACATCATGTCTTGTGTATGATGTAGGCAGGCCAAGTCAGCGACAGGGACCCCACTAGGTCTACTTCAGCTCTTGCGGATGCCCAAGAGACCCTGGGGACTTCTTGACAGACTTGCCCCCATCTTCTGGCTTCACAACGATGTTTGTGGTGGTGGACATGCTGACCAAGATGGTGCATTTCATTCCTTGCCGTGGCTTGCCGTCAGCCCCTGTCACCACTCACACATTCATCCAGCATGTTTTCCGGCTGCATGGCCTCCCTGATAAGGTCATTTTGGATAAAGGGTCTCAATTTATGGCCCGTTTTTGGAAAGGGTTGATGAAGGCCCTAGATGTATAAATCTGCCTGTCATCAGCACATCATCCACAAATGGATGGCAGGACTGAGAAAGTAATCGGAATCCTAGAACAATATTTGTACTGTTTCATGAATCAGCAACAGGACAATTGGACAGACTATCTTGCAGTAACCGTTCCTGGCCAATGTAGGGTATCATCCCCATTTTTCCCCTCTTGCAGCTCAACATGCCAGTTCCCGCAGCTAACGAATATCTGACCAAGTTACAGGATATCCATCAATTGGTGTGGCAGCAATTAGATAAGGCCAAGGTGGATTACAAGAAAGTCGCCGATCGGTCATGGTGAGATATGCCTGCATTAGCTGTGGGAGATCAGGTACGGCTGTCAACCAGGCACCTTCCATCAGACTGGCCTGCCAAGAAACTGGACCACCAGTATCTAGGCCCTTTCCCTATTGAAGCCATCATTAATTCGTTTGCTTATCAATTAACATTGCCATGTTAATTATGGGTACATCTGGTTTTGCACTGGTCCCTCTTGGTCCCAGAACAACCAGCATGTCTGCTCCACCGATCAGAATGTCCCCCATCAGAACAGCGGGATGGAGGCAGCCCTCCTGAGTATGAGGTCGCCAGTATTTGAGACTCCCGTTGGGTGAAAGGCCGATTCCAGTATTTGGTTGAGTGGAAGTGCTATGGACCAGAGGAGTTCACCTGGGAGGACATGACCAGTGTGCATGCTCCTGCCTTGGTGACGGCATGCCACGAACAATTCTCTTCTGGCCTGTTGAACCCAGGGGAAGAGTCCGAGTCAGATGAATCAGATGAGGGGGAAAGGTTGTCTGGGGTCACATCAGAATCTGTGGAAGGTTCTGAGGAGCACAAAGACTCAGAGCTAGATGTGACATCAGGCCCATCTACTCATGCTCAGGCAGAGAGATAGTTGGGTTGGGGGCCTGAACTAAGTTAAAAGGAGGAACAGCTGGGGCCTGTTCCAGATGCAAGGATGCATAGAGAGGAAAAGCGTTCAGGACAATGGAGGGCAGTGGGGTGGCACTCCAGGAAAAGTAAAAGACTCTAAGAAGCCACACCCTGGCTGGATTGTAAAGAGGGGAGGCATGGGAGTGGCTGGTTGCTGAAGGCAACCATTCATGCTACAGCTTTGTGCTTCTGTTGTTGGATTTCTTGCCTCAGGATTCTTGGACATTTAATTAGGTTTGTCGGATTTCTGTTTGTTTGACTTAAACCTTGAGCATTTCAGCTGAGAACTCAGAGAGTGCTCTTGTTCATTTCAACAGCTAAAGGACTGATTGGAGTTTTGTTCCATAAAAGCTGTGTCAAAATAAAAGTGGTTTATCTTACAAAGTCCTGCCTTGTTCAATGCAAAGGGGTTTTTCCTCACAGGTAACGGTTGAGAAGTATTCGTGTAGGATGGGATAGAACATGTCTGCACTTTCTCGGGGTCCATTTCTATCCCTTTGTGGGAAATGTGGTACCCCAGATACTCAATTTTACTTTGGTGGAATTTGCATTTGCATTTGCATACACAATTGGGCTGCTCAGAGCAGTTTTACATGCTTTGCCATAGTTTGGGTATAAATCAAAATGTCAACCAGATAAACCAAAACCCTTTTGTACAGGTGTTCATGCAGCAATTTGTTTATCAGCTGCATAAATACAGCAGGGACACCCTGCAGTCCAAAGGGGAAGAATCGGAATTGGAAACACTCCAAGGGGCAATAATTAAAAGCTGTTTTCCACTCATCACCTTCCTTGATCCTATCCCGGTAATACACCTCCTGCGAGTCCAGCTTGGTAAAAATCCTCCCCTTGGTCAAATGGGCTAGCACACAGGTTGGCAACCTGCGGCTCCGGAGCCTCCTCTGCCATTTGCAGAGAGAGACAGAGACAGACCTTCTCTCTCTCTCTCTCTCTCTCTCTCCCTCTCTCTCTCTCTCTCTGTGTGTGTGTAAAAAAGAGAGTAGCTTCACCCTTTTCCAACGAGCTGAAAAGCTTATTGGGCAGTGCTCCTCCCTTAGCTGCATCTCTGCAGGAAGCAGGAAGCAGAAAAGGCAGGAGAGAGCTAGCTAGCCCAGTTATGCTGACTCAGGAATTTTGGGAGTTGAAGTCCATGAGTCATAAAAGAGCCGAGGTTGCATACCCCTGAGCTAGCCCAATAAGAATGTGTGTCAGCTTGTTGGAGAACAGCTTGAAGCCAGCTTGCCAGGTGAGCAGAAGATCGGAGAGAGGAAGAGAGAGAGAGAGAGAGAGAGAGAGAGAGAGAGAGAGAGAGAGGGGGGGGAGAGGAAAGAGGGAGAGGAAAGAGAGAGAGAGGGAGAGGGAGAGGAAAGAGGGAGTGGGAGAGGAAAGAGAGAGAGGGAGGGAGAGAGAGAAAGAGAGGGAGAGAGAGGAAGGGAGAGAGAGAGAGAGACAGAAAGACTCTTTTGACATCTAAAATGAAGATAACACTGCATACATCCTTTTTTACCTTTATGATATAAGTGGCTCTTTGAGTGTTTTGGGTTGCCTACCCCTGGGCTAGCATAGCCTTCTTCAAGGGCAGTGGGCAGATGTTTTCAATGCAAATGGCATTTAATCCAAGATATTCCATCCCCAGATGAAGGGACCAATCCTTCTTTTCCTTGAACAGCACCAGAGCAGCCACTCTTAGTCTGACTGGTTGTATGAAGCCGCACTTCAGGTTTTTGTCTATGAAAGCTCACAATTCCTTTAATTCTCTAGGGGTCACTGAGTACAGTTTAGGTTTGGGCAACCTAGCCCTTGGCAGGATCAGTTGGGCAGTGAGATGGGAGCAGGTCTGAGTCCTTTTCACTAAAAATGTCCCATAGGTCCCAATAGTCTTTAGGAATCTGGGGATTGCCTTTGGGGCATTCTTTCATTGCAACTCTCACCTCCCTTCTTGGCTTCACCTATGGTGGCTTAGGGGTAAGGACCTTAAGTTTCCTTTTCAGTTCTCTTTTTGGGCTGGCCCGCCGAATCTTTAGCATCTTCCTTCTCCAATTTATGTACAGATTCCACTTCAGTAGACATGCCAAGCCTAGTACAAAGGGTGTCTCCATGCCAAGTGCCACAATAAAGCTCAAGGTTTCTATGTGCTCCCCTATTCTCATTTCTATTGGCTTAGTGATGAAGTAGTCATTGGAGCATCAGTGTGGGTTCTGTTCATGGGCCAGTGGCTTCAGGGCTTCTTTGTGTTTTGGGAGGGATCTCTGCTACCTGCAGCTGGGACTGCCCTGTGAACAGCCAAGTTGATTTCAACCTCTTCGGCCAAACCATACTAGCCATGGAGGGAGGGGGTTGGGGGGCTCCCCTGGAGAGGGAGATGATGTAGACATCATTCAGCCCATCCTGAAAACACTCAATCAGCATATCTTGTGACCAGTCAGTCAGTTGGCTGGCCAGATTGTGGAATTCTTGGGTGTAAGCGGCTAAGGATTGGCAGCCCTGGCTTATGGTCTTGATTTTGTTTTTGGCTTTGCTGTAGCCAAGGGATCTTCAAAACACTTTTGGAGTGCCCCCATGAAATGATCAAAGTTGTGCAGCTCTGGTCATTGTACAGGGTGACGATCCACTCAGCTGTGGTCCCCTCCAGTGAAATGGTTATACACTACACCTTCACCTCTTTGGTGACTATTTCCAGTCCATACTCCTACATGTAGACCCAGACTTGAGCCAGGAAGAACCCCAGTTGCTTAGGGTTCCCATCGTACATCACCCCGAGGGCTGTGGTTGTTGACTCCTTCTCAGTGATATGGAGGGCATTGGAGCCAGGATCTGTGTCTGAACTGTTGGGCTTGTGCTGGCTGAGCCACCAGTAGTGCCATCTGCAGGGCTTCACATGTCTTGAGATTGCTGACACACACACCCACCCACACACACAGGTACTCAATCGTTCACTCCAGAATCTCATTCTCTTGGTCTGCCTCATTCTGGATCATCTCCTCCTTGACCTCCACACACAGCTCTCTCTGGGAGCTTCCCCAGCTCCTGCATGTGAACTTCACTCCAGAAGGCTTTTCTTTGCAGTCTTCCTTCATGACCTCAGTGACCATCGGGTTCACGGCTGGTTGTTGCAGGCTTCTACCTTGCCCAGCCATTTGTGGAGGTCTGCTTTGCTATGAGGTTTCGAGGCCACTGCTTCCCCCCAGACTTCGATCTCCTCTTGGTCACTATCGTGGACCGACATACTTTGCACAGTAGAGGTATCCCTTCAGGTTGGCTGTTATTACAGTTCTAGCCTAATGTCAGATATGTCCCAGGTAGTTCTTTTAAGAAAGAAAGACCCTTGACTCCCATTTGGTTGAAGTGATAGATTTTTTTATTAAAGGATGCTGGTTGCAGTAAAGTCAGGCTAGAATTAAGTTTCCCACCTGGAAAGATACAAATTGTTCCCTTCATCCCAGCCCTTTCCCCATGACCAGTTCATCTTCAGCAAATGAGAAATGCTGAGATGTTTGGGATAGTCCACATTCCGCTCTCAGCACATGGCCTTGAGCGCTGGCACAAACTGCTTCTGTGCTTCTCTGGTCTTCGTCAATCTGTTATATCCCCCTCCCTATTTCACATCACATCCCCATACATGTTTATTGCCCATTTGTTCCCCCATTCCCCCTCCCACCTGGCTTTTGATGGCAGGATGCCAGCAAGACACAAAGCCAAAGATGGTAGACCTGACACTGCCAGAAAGAAGAGGTGGTCAACCTATTTTCCAAAGCACCAGAAGACAAGACAAGAAACAATGGATAGAAACTAACCAAGGAGAGAAGCAACCTAGAACTAAGGAGAAATTTCATTAGTTTGAGAACAATAAACTGGTTGTTTTTTTTAAAAAAGAGATTGAATAGCCACTTGTCTGGAATGGTATAGGTCAGTGGTTCTCAACCTTTCTAATGCCGTGACCCCATAATACAGTTCCCCATGTTGTGGTGACCCCCAACCACTTATACATCGCCGGGTGCCAGGGGCGTGGCCAAGTGGGCATGGCCACCAAGTGGGCGTGGCCACCATGTTGTGTAGGCAGAATCTGCCCAATATTTGCTGAAATACATTGCACTCAGATTTCATTCT
>NW_015387913.1:27067-40277 GCF_001527695.2 Protobothrops mucrosquamatus | reverse complement strand
GACGGCGTTGTTTGGCGACCCCTGTGAAATGGTCGTGCGACCCCAAATGGGGTCGCGACCCACAGGTTGAGAACCGCTGGTATAGGTTCTCCTTTTTGAGCAGGAATTTAAATTAGAAGACCTCCAAGGTCCCTTCCAACTCTGTTATTCTGTTGGTTTCTGTTCTGTTTCCTGGCAGGACTGTGCCATTTGGAAAAGTCTTTCTCCAGTTTTAACTGCTCCTTTCAGTATTGGCTCTGATCACCATCTGAAACAGTAATCTCAGCTTTCCTCAAGATAAAATAATTTGAGATGCTGACATACTGTGTTTCCCCGGTCTTATATTATTTTTGCCTCCAAAAGAGGCACCAGGTCTTATTTTTGGGTGATGTCTTACCCGCTTACCTTAGGACCCCTACAGCAAAGCCTCCCACGCCCTGACACCTGTTGCGCCACTGCCTGAGTTTGGCACTTGCAGCAGGAGGCCATGTGGTGCATTGCACCGTTGCTGCCACTCATGGCAGGAGGCCAGATGGCTCGTTGTGCCAGTGCGGCCACTCACGGCAAGAGGCCATGTGGTGTGGTACACCATGGTGCATGTGAGCGGCAGCACTGGCACAATGTGCTGTGTGGCCTCTGCCATGAGCAGTGGCACTGGCGTAATGAGCCATGAGCCATCCTGCCACAAGTGGTAGCACTGGTGTGATGCGCCATGCGGCCTGCTGCTGTGAATAATGGTACCAGTGCAATGCACTGTGCGGCCTTCTGCCGTGAGTGGCAGCATCAATGCAAAGCACTATGTGGCATCAAGCCGCAAGCAGCCACAAACAGCCATAGAAGAACTTGAGCAGCAGTGTGACAGGTGTTGGGGCGTGGGAGGCCTGGCTGCAGCAGTCCTAAGATAAGCTGGTACGGGGCATGTAGAACAGTTCTACCCCCCCCGCCGCCTAGCTTGATTTTTACACATGCGCCTTGCCCCCAAACTAGGACTTATTTTGGGGGTAGGGCTTATATTAGGTGCACGTGGAAAAAATCAAGCTAGGTCTTATTTTTGGGATAGGTCTTATTTTCAAGGAAACATGGTATTTGGAAACTAAATAATAGAAAGACTCAATTGAAGATTGGCTTTGTTTGCTGAGTATCCTATTTGGAGGCCATTAACATTTCCATTAAGCCCCCCCCTTTTTTTTTTTGCAAGATCTGATCTGAGGGTATGAACATTGTCCAATGTAGGATGTGGCTGAAGTGACTTACTGGGGTTATCTCAGGCCATTAGTTCTGTAGATTATTGGTGTGAGCTTTGCTCATCTGGGTGCCACTGTTAAAATTTTGTGCATTAATAGTTTTTGCAATGTGGAATTTCTTAATATGACCCAATGCCCTTGAAATTTAGGAACAAGAAAGCACATTTTTAACACAGTAATAAAAAAACAAAGAGTAATAAAGCAAATGCATCTGATTTCTTTTGTGCAGTTTGGGAGGTTGTAGCAGATTTCATAGTCACCTTTAATGAAGTGAAATGTGGAAGTGGTGAGCTGTCTTTTTCTACTGAGAAATGGGTATGTTTTGCTATCAGAGATGTATTAGTAGAGTCAATATATATATCTTAATATCCAAAGGGGAGGGAGGGGAGAGAGAGAGAGAGAGAGAGAGAGAGAGAGAGAGAGAGAGAGAGAGAGAGAGAGAGAGAACAGCTGTCAACTGGGCAGTTGTGTCTGTTGTCTGCCGGCTGCTGCTATCCACTCATTACAATTAAAATGAAGTGTCCGTCAGCGGCTATCTTCACTGTGTGGCCCATATGTTTCTGAGCTGATACTGTCCGGATTATTCTGTTTGGGAAAACGATAACGGCTGTTTATAACCTTGGCAAAGACTGAAACCTAATCAGGCTGGAGCACATTTTCACTGCCTGCCTGATAACAGGCTGTTAGCAGCCTTATCACTGGGGAGAGATAGGCCAAATTAAGCAGATCTGTGAGCACAGGAGCCCAACCTAGTAGCACACACTCTGGCCTGGCCTTTCTTTGAGATGCCGTTTCCCTGGTTGATTTCAGAGAGAATTGAAGACATACAGGGGAGGATTAATCAACAAAGGAGATGATGTATGTTTGGGCATTTCAATCACATAGAGCTTGAATAAAAAGAAAAAGAGAGAGATGGAACTGCAGAACAGAATCAAAGGAAAGAAAGCCCTTGAGGTTTCTCTGTCTGCCATCTTTCCATCCACTACCAAAATAGCTCTCTGCTGCTCCACTGAAAACTCTGAACTCCAGTTCTTGCTCTCTGCACCCACATGAATATTGAAAATATGATATACCAATTTATTAATAATAATAATACAAATATGTACAGGATTATTCTCCAAATTAGGCATTCCATGCAAAATATAGAAATTTTACCTGGAATGAGGGCAGGAAATCATACACACTGGAAGACAGACATCTGTCTATCCATGGATTTTGGAACAAAAATTTGCTGGTTACAAAAAAATATCTAAATGTCTTATATAGTTGAAATAGCTTTTCTGACACTATCCAACTTGAAAATGTCTTCTGTGTCACTTTCAATATACTTTCCTGTTGTTCTTTGGAATCAATATAATTCTCATACAAAGTTTGTGGAGATGCCAGATGTAGATGCCATTATAAAACTGTTATCTTCCCACTTTTTAAATGTTTTCATCCCATTTTTTAAAGAAGTTGATTTTTGCCCTGGGAGGCAAGAAGTATATTTGTTTAAGAAGAAGTTCCAAACAGCAGGATTTCATTCAAGATTGATTTATATATTTCTGTTATTGCTTGACTTGCATTGCAGTTATTTTCTTTTTTTAATATATTTTATTAATTTTTTACAATAACAATCTTTAGTGTTATTTAAAACAATGATAATTAATTTCTACAATTAATCAATATGTTGGTAATATATTTCTTGATTCTCTCTTCTTCCTGTAATATTCTCCTTTTGTCTACATTAAACAAATATAATTCTTAATATTTTCAGTACAAACCAAGTTGAATATAAACATTTTTAGTATTTATGCATATAATAATATCAACATATAACATATTTTAATCAGCTTATTTCCATTGTATTTATGAAAGTCATCTTATTAAATCATTATATGTCCTGTTTTCAAGATTTTTATTGAAGCTTAGTTTCTGCAGCACTGGAGATGGATAATCCACGAATGGGTTAACTTAATCCTCCTGCCCAATCAGATCAAGTCAGCCAAACTTGCCACGCCTGCCCTGGGCCTGTTTCCACCCAGTTTTTGACTTGATCTGGCCCAGAGCAGACGTTGCAGATTTGGCTCACAGGCAGGTAGATACTTATTTGTGAATTATCCATTAGATTATTTTAAAACAATTTTTTTCTTTGGTTACTGATACAAGTCCCCTGAGCAGCGTTGGGCTCAACGCTCCTCTAGGGGACAATTTATTACAGATCCCCATTGGGATCAAGTTTCAAACGGAGGATTCCGTTTGCCCCTAAAATTCCCTTCTTCCCATACCCTCTTCCTTTGGAAGGGGGAGTTTCTTCTTTCGATCGGGGAAGGGATTCCTTGCAAAGCCACCCCCCTCCACCCTCACCTCCTCTCGTGGATCGGGGAAGGGGATTCCTTGCTAAAAACCCCCCATCCTCACCTCTCGTGGCACGGAGCTTGCGGCGGCAGCTCCGTCGGCTTTGAAACAGCCGGACCGGCTCCAAATAACTTTCTTGATGTCGGAGCTTGCCCTGAGGAGATCGGCCCATAGCGTGGAGGCCGCAGGGGCCTCAGATCGTCTCGGAGGAGACTGGACCGGTTCCCGCCAACTCTCCCGGCGTAGGAGCTTGCAGCTGCAGCTCCGACGTCATCAAAAAAGGCCAGGCAGATCGCGGAGGCTGCAGGGGCCTCAGATCGTCTCGTCGCGTTCCAGGCACTTCGGTGATGATTTAAGCGCCGAGGGGCAGCCGGAACAGATCGGGCCGGGTGAGTTGCACGCTGAGGGACCGGGGGGGAGGTGAGCAGGCCGGAGGAGGTGATCAGGCCGGATCGCGGCCACCATTTTGTGACCGCGTGGTCACAAAGCCCCAAGGCAAAGGGGGAAAAGGGGGGGGGAGGAAAGAAAGAAAAAGACCTTGCTGCTCCCGGCAGCTTTTCAGTAGCGGCGCTTCGCTTCCCAGCCAAGATCCACTCGTGCAGCAATTCCCTGGGAGCTGGGACCCAATTAGGGCCTCACTGAGGCTCATTGACAAAGGATTCTCTCCCGGAGTCACAGTTGCCAAGGCTATCTGGGGGGGAGTAATTTCTCTTAAGAATTCCTTCGTGGCATTGGCAAGGAAAGTCAGACAGTTCCACATTTCCCCTTATCCTTGGCATAGGCCCAAGAGTCTTATTGGGCCGTCTGGTGTCTCAAACCCTGGTCACTCTTGGCTTGCTGGTTATACAGTGGTGCTTAGCCTCCGCTACTGTATTGTTGCCACCTTGTAGATTGCTGGCCTGGTAACACAGCAAGCCTTACCAGCAGGCCACAGTCCACTTCAGGTGGAGGCATTGACAACTGCAGGTAGAACCGGTCTTGTTTTAAAGTACCACTGGTTAGGTGACCGGGGGGGATAGGGCAGCCTAATTAAAACCTTGCCCTAGACCTTATCAGCCAATTGATCCCTTCCCAGGTGCACCCTCTCGTGCACCTGAAGATTTTGCACCAGCATGGAGGAGAACACGACCATTGAACTCAGGGTCACCTCTCCTCCTTCTTCAGGGCGGAAAAGGCACAGATCTCCTTCCCAGGAGGCTGCTGGTAGGATCGCAGCCAACGTCAAACCCAAGGCTGCTTCTGGGGGGAAAACCTCCAAATTGGCTGACAAACAGGCCAGCAGGAGACACCAGGCACTGGAAAAGAAGTTTTCAAAGGCTCAAAAACAGGCCAGAGCTGAGACTGCTCAGACTGAATCCACCTTTTTTGATCTACCTCTAGGTCCTTCTTCCTCTCCTCAGGAGGTCTGGGCACCAACAGAACCGCCCACCTCCTATGACCAAGCCGATGTGGCAACTGAGGTATATACCTTCAGGTCACCCACTACCCCACGGGCCCCGCAGGGCCTGGAGGCCACTTTTAAACCCACAGCCGTGGGGCTTAGAGGGGAGGAGACCACCCTTTCTTCCTTGGATGATAGGATTCGGGCCATAGTGGATAGGGCACTGGAGCGGGCCCTTGCGGTCAGGTCTCCATCAGTGCCCAGAGCGGAATCAGTGTTTTCGCTTCCTCTCTCGCACCCAGTACATCAGAGTTCTCGTGACCCTCCGTCTCCTTCTCATTCTTCCTTCAGCGGGGTCTCATTGACCCCGGAGCAGGATCAGGCGCTTGACGCCTCATGGTCAGGGGAGGAGGAACCAGCACCGGATCTGCCCCCGTTCGGAGGGCTCTTTAATCCATCTCTTTTTCTTCCCCTCCTTCGCAAGGCCAGCTCGGTTCCACACGGTGTACCTAACCAGCCCATCCCAGCGGCTTCCACAACAGACCCAGAGGTGGACCCCGTCTTCGTAGTACTGGTGGTCACTCAACACCATGTTCCATGCCCAGCTCTGTTCCTCAATGCAGTTAAGAAACAATGGGCTTCCCCGGGTACCTTCCCCCTCCCAGGCGGAAATGATAGGAAGCTGTTTAGCGTGGCTTCAGATTTAGAGGAGGCATTGCAGTTTCCCACGGTAGATGAACCCCTGTCTCACCTGTTCTCCCCTTCCACTATTTCAGGGGATATGGCAGAGGCTCTAAAATCTGAAGAGCACAGATCGGAAATGGCCTTTAGAACAGTGGTTCTCAACCTGTGGGTCGGGACCCCATTTGGGGTCGATCAACCATTTCATGGGGGTCGCCAAGCAAGGCTGTTCGCCATTTTTTTTGTCCGCCATTTTTTTTGTCCACCATTTTTTCCCCTTTTCCAGCAGGTGCCTTACCTCCCTTGGGCTGGGCCAGCTGGTGGTCAGCCTGCTCCGTCTCTGCCGCTTGCCAGCTATGCCTCGGCCGGCGCAGGGGGCGGAACCACGCATGCGCGGCGCTCCCGGGCAGGGAAAGTCCTCGACTTACAACCGGTTGGGTAGTCCTCGACTTACGATCTGTTTAGTCCTCGACTTACGACCGGTTTAGTCCTCGACTTATGACTGGTTGGGGTTGCAGCATCAAAAAGGTTGAGAACCACTGCTTTAGAAGGTCACACCAGGCAGCAGCGTGGTCTATTTATTTATTTATTTATTTATTTATTTATTTCTTGTATTTCTACCCCGCCCTTCTCCCTGGGGACTCAGGGCGGCTTACAACCATTTAAAAAACAAATGCATGAATACAAAAATACAAAATTTAAAATGTTAATTAAAATGAAATATTATTCTAAGGCCGAAAGTTTTAAAACCAAATTAAAATAACCCTTAGGCCAGTCCTGCTAGCTTAAATAGCCATGTCTTGAGGGCGCGGCGGAAGGAGGGGAGATCCGGAATCACCCGGATCTCTGGGGGTAGCTCATTCCATAGGGTGGGAGCTCCAACAGAAAAGGCCCTCCCCTGGGGGTCGCCAGCTGGCACTGTCTGGCTGACGGCACCCTGAGGAGACCCTCTCTGTGGGAGCGTGTCGGCCGATGAGAGGTAATCGGAGGCAGAAGGCGGTCTCGGAGATAACCAGGTCCGATGCCATGGAGCGCTTTGAAGATGATAATCAACACCTTGAAGCGCACCCGGAAAGCCACCGGCAGCCAGTGCAGCTCGCGCAGCAGCGGCGTTACATGGGAGCGACGAGTCACTCCCATCACCGCCCGCGCGGCTGCATTCTGGACTAGCTGGAGCCTCCGGGTGCTCCTCAAGGGGAGCCCCATGTAGAGAGCATCAGGGCTTCCACCTCAGCCTCCTTCTTCACGAGATCCGCCCTAATCTGGCTCCGTCAGTTACAGGCCAGGATCCCCCCGGAGGATGTTCGCACACATTAGGACCTGAGCAAGTTAATGGCCATGACGGAATACGCTTCCGATGCATCCCTACACGCTGCTCGGTTCTCCTCTAGATCCTTGGTGTCCAACGTGACAGCTCGCCACATGTTATGGTTAAAACACTGGCAGGCAGACGCCAAGTCCAAGTGGCATTTGGCAGCAGCCCCATATCAGGGTAGTAAGTTGTTTGGGGACGCCTTAGCCTCTTTTCTATCAGAAAACAAGGATAAGAAGAAGATCCTGGCCCATATTACTAAACGATCCGACAGACGTCCTACCCCTTACAATCGTAGACAGTCCTTTCGCTCTGCCACCACCCCTCAAAACACACAGCCTATCCGGTCCTTCACTCCTAGGCAGGACTGCCCGGCTGACAGGTCGGCCCAGCGGCCCAGGCAGCAATTCCAGTCCAAATGGCCCTTTCGAGGCGTGGGTCGCCCCTTCCATAAGAAGTGAGCCCTCCCACCGGATCCTCCCATAGGGGGAAGACTGTCCCTCTTCATCACTCAATGGGGGGTCACCACCACAGACGCCTGGGTTCTGGACACCATCAGACACGGCCTGTCTCTGGAATTCACTTCCAGTCCTCCAAGACGGTTCATTGCTTGCCCACAATCAAAAAAGTCCCTAAGGAGAGGTCTCGTGCAGGAGGCCATCCAGCACTTATTAGGCATCAGAGCCATAGAACAGGTGCCTGCGGCCCAACAGGGACACGGATTCTACTCCATCCTCTTCGTAGTTCCCAAAACCTCAGGAGGATGGAGGGCAATCTTAGACCTAAAACGCCTGAACCTTTATTTGGCATACTGAATGTTCAAAATGCAGACACTTCAGTCCATCCTGGGCAGCATCCGAAAGGGGGACTTCCTCACATCAGTGGACCTCACAGAGGCCTACCTTCACATTCCCATCACCAACGGCCATCGCCAGTTTCTCAGGTTCTGCTACATGGGACATCATTACCAGTACAGGGCACTTCCATTTGGTCTGTCATCGGCCCCAAGGGTTTTTTCCAAGGTCCTGGCAGTTCTTGCGGGACATCTGAGATTGATGCTGGTTCGGGTGCAATGCTACCTGGACGACATTTTAATACAGTCGTCCTCACCACAGGGGGCTCTGACAGACTTGAGTCTGGTGATCAGAGTCCTGCAGAGCCACGGCTTTTTGGTCAATTTCAAGAAAAGTCAGACAGTTCCATCAACCAGATTGCTCCACCTAGGGGCCATCATAGACATGGTAGAGTGTTGGGTTTATCTGTCCCAGGAACGCAGGGACCTGGTTCTCAGGGTCTGCAGGGAAAAGACTCTGTCTTTTTCCGGGCTTTCCCAGCTTCTGGGAAAGATGATTTCATGCATCTCGATCGTCCCCTGGGCCAGGTTACACTCGCAGGACCTTCAGTGGCTTCTGCTCCCCTACCAGAAACAGGAAACAAGCACTTCCACCCGAGAGGTAAGGATCCCACTACACATCTTATGCTCCCTCAGATGGTGGCTCTCCCCAGCCATGACCAGGGGGTCTCTCTTCAAGGAGCCAAGCCGGCTCACGATCACAACAGATGCCAGCCTGTTTGGTTGGGGAGCACACTATCAGTCTCAATGGGCACAAGGACGGTGGTCTTGGTCGGACCTGAGACACAATATCAACTGGCTGGAGCTCAGGGCCATACATCTAGCCCTTCGCCACTTCCGCCACAACATTGCGTTGATATTGTGCTGGTCCTTACGGACGTGACGGCAAAGGCCCACGTGAATCGACAGGGGGGCACTCGGTCCCATGCGCTCCTGTCCGAAGCACAGCAGCTGTGATCCTGGGCAGAGACCAATCTCGCCTCGCTCAGGGCGGACCACATCTCGGGGGAGGCAAACAAGAGGGCAGACTTCCTGAGCAGGTCAACGGTGGACCACTCAGAGTGGCGTCTACACCTGAGGCTATTCAAGGAGATCACCCACAGATTTGGGCCTCCCATCATAGATCTGTTTGCCTCCAAGACAAACGCCCAACTCCCAAGGTTCCTTTCATGATTTCCAGTCCAGGGGGCAGAGGGAGTAGACGCCCTTCGGGCGCCATGGCCGGACGGCCTACTCTATGCCTTTCCCCCCCTTCACCTCCTCCCGGCGGTCATCCGCAAGCTTCTGCAGGAGAGGGCAGAGGTGCTTCTGGTAGCCCCTTCCTGGCTGCGGAGACCCTGGTTCGCCGATCTCATCAGTCTTTCCCAATTGTGCTCTTGGAAAATTCCCCCAGACAGGATATCACTGACCCAGGGAGGTCTGACTCACCTGGACCCTCAATGGCTTCAGTTAGCCGTTTGGCACTTGAACACCAGATTCTAACCCAGGTGTCCTGTTCATCAGGGGTCATTGACGTGATTCAGGCATCCTGTAGACCAGCTACTAACCGCATCTACGATGCCATGTGGTGTATCTTTTGTCGGTGGTGTTCCACTCAGCAACTTTCCTTATTGGGACTGACCATCCCACATATCCTAGACTATTTATTAGAGGGGCTGAACAAGGGATTGGCACCTAATACCTCGCATAGACAGGTAGCGGTCCTGTCTACCTTGCTCTCTTGCGATACTGTTAACTCTCTGGGGCAGCACCCTTTGATCCGTTCCTTTCTCAAGGGAGCCACTAATACCAAGCCCCCAGTGGTCCACAGGTACCCCTCGTGGGAATTACCTAGGGTCCTTCAGGCTCTTACCAAGGCCCCTTTCGAGCCCCTCAGCTCGTGCGACATGAGGTCGCCTTCTTGGTGGCCATTACCTCGGCCCGGAGGATTTCTGAGATGGCGGCTCTCTCAGTCAGGGAGGATCTGTGTGTCTTCCACCGGGATCAGGTCACCCTTCGCTTAGACCCCACCTTCGTCCCCAAAGTTAATTCTCTCTTTCATAGGGCCATGGAGATTGTTCTTCCTGATTTCTGTCCTAATCCGTCCCACGATCGGGAACGTCAATGGCATTCTCTGGATGTCCGCCGGGCCCTACGTTATTACATTAAAAGGACGGCCACCTTTCGCAATTCCGAGGCACTTTTTGTCTCCTTCCATCCTTCCTCCAAGGGCCGGAAGGTCTCGGCTTCCACGATCGGTCATTGGATAAGAGCTTGCATTGCGGGGGCGTACCAGGCCAATTCCTGGCCGGCACCATGCCGGGTCACAGCCCACTCTACATGCAGTGCAGCCACCTCGGTGGCTTGTGCCACGCAGGCCCCCATCGAGGAGGTATGTAGGGCGGCCACATGGTCTTCCCTGTCTCCATTTATCCGGCATTATAAACTGGACAGGTACGCTTCCGCTGAGGCATCCTTTGGCAGGAGGGTCCTCCAACAAGTGATGCCTCGAGATACGATCCCAAACTTGCCCGCTTCCCCCCTGTAAGGACAGTGGGCTTTGGTATGTCCCATTCGTGGATTATCCATCTCCAGTGCTGCAGAAGGGGTGTTGTCTTACCTGAACGCCTTTTCTCAGCACGGAGATGGATAATCCACACCCACCCAAGTAGGTCCTTAGGCCTAGGGTCTAGTTCTGTGAGCCAATATGTCATGCTGTCAGTCAGTGCTGCGTCCTCATCGAAAACTGGGTGAAAACAGGCCCAGGACAGGCATGGCAAGTTTGGCTGACTTGATCTGATTGGGCAGGAGGATTAAGTTAACCCATTAGTGGATTATCCATCTCCGTGCTGAGAAAAGGCGTTCAGGTAAGACAACGCCCCTTCCCCTCAGTATTCAAACCACTCTTATCAGTCATAGTTTTCTCAAAATTCATTACCTTTAAATATCCAAACTTTTCATTTAAGTAGACCCTCTCAATGTTTTAACATTTCATATATTCTAAAAGTATTATACTAGTTATATATCTTATTCCTCTTACTATAGGGCCCCTTTACAAGCTTTATCTATTCTTTTGGCTATATTCCAACAATATTTAATCCTATAATACACCATCTAATAATCTTTCTCTAGGGCCTCTTTATATCTATATCTATCTATCTATCTATCTATCTATCTATCTATCTATCTATCTATCTATCTATCTATCTATCTATCTATCTATCTATATCTATCTATCTATCTATCTATCTATCTATCTATCTATCTATCTATCTATCTATCTATCTATCTATCTATCTATCTATAGTTTTCTCTAATCCTCCACTAGATGTCGCTGTTCATTTTTCAACTTTTTAAAACAAAGAGTTATTTTTGTTATATAGGGACGGTAGGGATAGATAGTAAAAGGTCGGAGCAACGGATGGACAGATGAGATAAAAAGGGGGGAGAGCGATCATGGAGAACTATCGATGATGCCGGGTTCGAACGTGCAACCTGGAATGATTATGGGGGTGGGGGTGCACGATTGAGGGATACATCATTGACAGTGAAGCTAGGAAGGATAGGGGCAAAAAGGATGAGAGAGAGTGAATCTGGGAGTGAATCAGCGAGCAGCTCAGCTGACCATGGACAGATGAGGTGGGGTAGTAGGATGTGCGAGGGGAAATTAGAAGTAATAGGGCCAGCAGGGACAGAGGGTGGAAAGCTAGATGAACGTTCGGACCAATGTCAGCAGGGGGGGGGAGTAGGAATGAGAGGGCATTGGGGATGCCGGACCTAGCCGTACGACCCAAAATACATAGGGAGGCAGGGATGGAGGGCGCATCAAGGACAATGACATAAAAAAAGAGGATTGGCAAAGAAGGGGAAAAATGGAATTGAGGGCGAGGCAACAGGTGGTTCGGCTGAACATAGACATATGAGGCAGAAGGATAGGATGCAGCTATGTGCATGCATGTCCGAGCACGCAGAAAGTTTGGAAGTAATGGAGCCCGGAAGGATGAACAAGGGAAGGCTGAGACAGCGGGTGGATCAACGGGATAGGAAGGAGGAGGGGAGGGGTAGGGGAGGCGGTTGGCAGAGGCACCAACGACAACAACATTGGGAAGGGTAGGATCAGCAAGGATGATGGGGACTGGGCTCAAGGACAAGCCGTCGGGCAGCCCAACTGATCGTAGGCAGACGGAGCAGAGAGACGGGATATGGTTGTGTGCACGCACATCCAAGTGTGGAAAGAAATCGGAGGAAATAGGACTAACAAGGATGAGGAGGATTGAGCTTAAGAACAAACCGATAGACATCCCAACTGATCATAGGCAGACAGAGCAGAGGGACAAGGCACAGAGGTGCGCACGCACACCCAGGTGTAGAAGGAAACCAGAGGAAAGAAGACTAACAGGGATAGATGGTGGAAGGCAGGAACTACGGGCAGACAAATGGGATAGAAAGGAGGGGAGCAGTAATGGAAAGACTTTTGGGCCACTGGACCTGAATGTGCAGTCTGGAATGAGCATGAGGGAGCGGTTAGAGAGCATACCGGCGGCAACAGCGTTGGGAGGGAGGAGATTGACAAGGATGGGAGAGGGAAAAGGTGTAGAACTGGAGTGCAAAAAAGAGGAGGCGGGACAATTAAGGCAATTACGGTCAGCCAGGAAGGATGGCCCTATCACATGAGCAATGAGTAAGCAGTTAGGCTAGCAAGGTTTATAAAAAGGAACTCCCCACCCCCTAAACTTCACTCTGAGGACGCTGGCAGTGGACCAGCGAAAGCTAAGTTGTTTTTTAATATTGTAAATAGTTGTTTTTATTGTTTTAAAAAATCTTTTTAGCAATAAACAACTGGTTTATACCTCTCCCGGAGATCAAAGATTGTGTTATTGAACATACATACACACACACACACACACATATATAGGTGTTTTTAAAAATTTTATTAAAACTTTTTAATGGTTTTAACAACCTCCTGGTGGTCTCACAGTTTGTGGTTCCCAAAATGAATTTACCCAGGAGTCAACTTTCGGTTTTTAGGATTTTAAGATATATATATATATATATATATACATATATATATATATATATATATATATATATATATATATATATATATATATATATATATATATATATATATATATATATATATATATATATATATACATACATACATACATACATACATACATACATACATACATACATACGACGTGATAGCCGGGGTGGCGGTTGGGACCCCCAGACTTATAGATATGGGGGATCTCAACCTGCCATCGGCGGGTGAAACGTCGGCGGTGGCTCGGGAGTTCATGGCCTCCATGACGACCATGGACTTGACCCAATTAGTTCATGCCCCCACTCACACGGGAGGACACACACTAGATCTAATTTTTGTCTCTGGCCAGTGGCAGAATGATCTGGAAATGGGGGAGATAAATATAGAGCCCTTG
>NW_015387913.1:9206-25252 GCF_001527695.2 Protobothrops mucrosquamatus | reverse complement strand
CTGGCCTAGGGTAATTTTTAAGAGGGGTTTTTTAGAGGGGTTTTTAATCATATTTTAATCAGACAATTTAAATATTTCATTTTAATTAATTTTAATTTGTGATTGTTATTGGTGTTTTTAATTGATTGTCAGCCGCCCTGAGTCCGCAAGGAGAAGGGCGGGATATAAATTCGAATAATAAATAAATAAATAAATAAATAAATAAATAAATAAAATACATACATACACACACACACACACACACACACACACACAAAACAGATTTGGACCCATATGACCAACTATGGGCATGAATTTGATCTTACCAGTGAACAACCTATATCCAGGGATACCACTAAGGGAGGAGGCCACCTATTCAAGGAAGCCTGGCTTTCTGATGGCGATTCTATCAATCGCCATATAGAACTTTGCCCGGCATACCGAACACTTAAGATATGGGAAAAACAACACCATAGCTCACAACGAAGGCAATTTGCACACACCCCAAGATCAGAGAGAAGGGGGGATGGAGGAGATAGCCCATTTGTGCGATAATGAACTCACAACATATCCTACAAGGGGAACAGAGAAGAGACAAAAAACAGCCCCCATAGACACCCCAAATATGCACACCCCAATCCACCCCACAACAAGAAGAAATAATGATGGGTGCGAACGACATGGATAGCTGGATGACAACCCACGGGGCACCTGCACTACGACCCCTGCTAACAAGAGGAGGGGACGAGACACTCCACTGACAACTACAAAAAAGAGATCCATGAGCAAACGATGAAAGCCACGCCACGGGACCCTGCACACGCGCAAGAAGGGCAAAAGAACTAGCAAACGATGAAGGGGGACTGAAAAACCTAATGCCCCCGGGCACATATGCGCACAACCCCATCAAAGAAGATCAGATGGATCCCGGAATAGAACCAAAAAAGGGGCTAAGTGTAAGCGAGCGAAAGTAACCGGCATATGCTAGCAGAAAGAAAGTGATTGAGCCCAGGAAAAAGAAAATAGTAACCCCGGAAGATACCAACACAGCAAGAGACATGTGCCCTTTAAGAACAAACCAAGTAGAGAAAACGAACGGACCGATGACTAGATCGAGAAGCCGGGCGCAGAGCCATCCGGCAATATAAAAAGGACTCCCAGTAATCTTGTATTATGCTCTGATGATGTCGGCAGTGTTGGCCGACGAAAGCTTAGCTTTAGCTTTTATATTAAACAGTTTTTGTTTTAATATTATCCTGGTGCTCGGACTATTTTATTTCTATTATATGGATTTACCCAGGATTCACATTTTTGGTATAATTAGGGATTACACACACACACACACAACACACACACACACATTCATTCATCAATGCTTTTTCAGGTATAGAGTTTTAACAATTTTCTTAGCTTTCAAACTTATCCAAACTGTGGTAATGTTTATTCCCCATAAGGGTTTAATTTAAGTATAAAATAGGAGAGAGAAGATCAAATTCATCACCCAGTTTCAAGCACACTGTTCACTATTGTGCTGGTTAATGCCTTTGGACTTCGACTGTAAGTAGCTTGGGCTGGTCAGTGAGGTGTGGCCAGCCTTTCTCCTGTTGGATTAAAAGGCTTTTCCCGAACCAAACAAAATGACTGCCATCATTCCAGAATTGTCGGGGCACCCTTCTTTCTTTGCCGCCTCTCCAGGGCAACTTAGATCCATTTAGGGTCCACTGGCAGGGCAAAACTAGCCATGAGATGCAGAGGTCCGCAATCCTGCGACCGGGCACTATGGCGCAAGACCGGAAGTCTCTCTGCAGTTATTTTCTTTATTATATTTTGACTGGCAATATTTGTCTTATTCATAAAAACTCCTTTTATTTTGTATGGACAAATAATTTAGTGCAGTTTATATTTTTACATCTACAGCAAGAATGGGCAATTTCTGAGCTGTCAGAGGCTGTCACTCAGCCTCCCAACTTTCTGAAGAGCTACAAAAGTCATCCACTGAGGAAGTAACATAACTGGAAGGGTAGCAGTTTATTCCTGGAACATGTTAAGAATGAGAATGCTTAAATCTTTTGGGGTAGAGTAATATGGCTTAAATAAGTGAATGTATATATTATATTATGTTATGTTATGTTATGTTATGTTATGTTATGTTATGTTATGTTATGTTATGTTATGTTATGTTATACTATACTATACTATACTATACTATACTATACTATACTATACTATACTATACTATACTATACTATACTATACTATTATATTATATTATATTATATTATATTATATTATATTATATTATATTATATTATATTATATTATTATATTATATTATATTATATTATATTATATTATATTATTATATTATATTATATTATATTATATTATATTATATTATATTATATTTATTATATTATATTATATTATATTATATTATATTATATTATATTATATTATATTATATTATATTATATTATATTATATTATATTATATTATTATATTATATTATATTATATTATATTATATTATATTATATTATATTATATTATATTATATTATATTATATTATATTATATTATATTATTATATTATATTATTATATCCCCACATTTTGTAAAATATTAGTATGAAGAATTATGGACTTACTTATTAAGCAAGAATGTCACTCCAAATTTTCTATTTTCAATTGAAGATACATGTTTGTTTTCTGATTATGAACTGGCTCCCTAAAAACATAATGTAAAGTTTGAACAATGTTTTTCCATGTACTGTAGTTAAGTATTTTAAAAACTGATTTCATTTTTTAAAATACATAAAATAAGTTTTGGGCTTGGTGTTTTTTCTTTCTCTATTTTGCATTTGCTCTTTCCCATTTCTTTCTACATATGAAACCAAGAAACATGTTTCTAAAAATAATGGCTATAGTTGGCTTAATAATGCATTGCTCATCCTTAACTAAAAAACTGATGTAGTAAATGCATGTTTTAAAAATGACTGTGTCTATTCATCTGTTCAGCCACATCCAAGTCTCAGAGACTTTATAGATTAGTTCTCATCATTCTTTACGATGCTTTATGGTGTAGAACATTTCTAGATTTTGGGTACCTCCATAATTTATAATTGAAGGAGTTTACTAGTTGAAGAAATACAAATATACATCCTTTTATAATTCACGTAAGTGTTACATCAGTCATCAAGCATTTGCAACGTAGTTTCAAAGATCTCTTCCTCTATTAAAATCAGCCTGTATCTCAAATAGTTCTCTTTCCATGACTGAGACCAATCATCTTTGTATGATTTTCAACAACATTTTGCTAGCATGGGATGTCAGGGTTATTGTGGGGTAGTTTGAGCAGATGCATATGTCATTTTTCTTTAGTATTGGGATGAACACTGACCTTTTCCAGTCTTTTCTCCAATTACTGCTAACCCGTATTTCTTAACACAGTTTTGTAATTATTCCTATTGATACTGATTTAAGGAATTCAGATGGAGTCCCATTGGTTCATGAATTTTTTGGGGGAGGGCACCTATTTCAGTGCCCATGTTAATTTCTCTTCTAAAACAGGGGTTCCTAACCCCAGTCTGTGGATTGTCACCAGGCCGTGACACACCAGCAACTGGGCCATGCAAACAAGTGAAGCCCCATCCGCTGGATGCAGGCAGCACACAAAACCACGCCCCCTCTGGTCCGCGGAAAAATCTTTCTCCACAGAAACGGTCCCTGGTGCCCAAAAGATTGGGGGCCTCTGTTCTAATATATCTGTCCCTATTAGGTTTCTGTTACACTGTGTTACACAGTAACCGTGTAACAAGCATTTAATAAATGTGCTATCATAAGAGTCACCTTACAAGGGACATAGGTGGCACAAGCATTTAAAATTAATTAATTAATGTGATATAATTTCTGTACTTGATGATTTTTTGCAGGTATTTCCAAACATCCTTGTTTGCTTGTCAAGGTTCTGTTGTAATTCTAGTGCACTGAGATCTGATGAATCTATGCTTTACATTTGAGATGCTGCAAAAGATTATAGTAGCACTCCTTACCTCTTCCACACATTCCTATTTTCCCTTTCCTAGGCTGATTGTAAGACTTGTAATCTTACAACTTCTGCAGCAATAAATGTTCCATCAATGCCCTGGGAGTAACTGCTACTGTCTGTTTTCCAAGGTTATTTTGATTTACATAGTTTACATGTAATCTAGTACAATTGGAAATTAACTCAAAGCTTTGAGAATAAAAAGCTGAAAATTTTAAAACACATTCCTTGATAGCTATGATAAATGTACGGGAGTCACCAAATATCACAGGTTTTACAGTCTTAACAATAATTGTCTTCTCAAGTCCTCTGACCAACTCCACACTAAAAATGTACCATATTTATTTCAGGTACAAATAATTAGTTCCAGATGCATAGGTACTTTTAGCAAAGTTCAATTAGATGGAGAGCTACTTTGGTAAGGTGACCAACTTTTTTACAATGAAAAGGAGGACACAAATAAATTGAAGAAAAAAATATTGTAAATAAAAGAAACATTTTATTCATTGCAACAATAATACAGAATACACTATAATATGATAAATGCATAATAAAAACATTTGTAACAATAACATTTTATATTGTAATTATGCTTACATGCCATGCCCCCGCCCGCAGCCGCCCCGCCAGAACTGCTGGCCTGCCGTGTAGAGTGGGCCCTGTGGCTCCCAAAGCACCAGCTACACTGGCTCCGGCCCCGGGGGGCAGCCCGCTGTCAACACACCCCTCCTGCAGCCGCCCCGCCAGCACCACTGCCCACACTGTGCAGCCCTATGTAGAGCAGGCCCCGTGGCTCCCACAGCATGGGGGGCAGCCCCTCACCCCCCTGCCTGCAGCAGCCCCGCCACCCTTGCCTCTTGCACCCGCAGCCATTATTGCCCTACCAGGGCCGAAGATCAAGAGAAAGTTACCGTGGCGTCACCGCTCCAGTCTCCTCCAGGTATCTTCAGGACTAACTAGGACAGTGATGGCAAACCTTTTAGAGACCGAGTGCTCAAATTGCAACCCAAAACCCACTTATGCATCGTCGGGTGCCGGGTGGGTGTGGCCCATTGGCTGGGTGTGGCCAATTGGGTGGGTGTGGCCCATTGGATGGGCATAGCTGCGGTGGTAACGGCAGATTGGGTGGGACTAAAAAGTTCAATCAATCAATTCCAACTTTGCAAGATCTTTTTTTTCCCCGCGAGAAGTTGAAATTGACTGATTGATTGAACCTTTTTTTTTTTTTGCACACAGCAGCGGAGGGCTAAAGTGAAAAGGTTTTATAAACCAGCTGAAGGCCTAGGACTGGGGCGGCGGCGTGCGTGCCCACAGAGAGGGCTCTGAGTGCCACCTCTGGCACCCATGCCATAGGTTCGCCACCACTGAACTAGGAGATGGTGTAGTTGGGTAGCAGGGAGGGGTGCAAAGTTCCTGCCAATTCACCTTCGCTGCAGACAACTTACATGTGCAAAGTTTGCCGGCTGGGTGTTTTGGCGCTCAGCAGCAATTCCTATTGGCTTTCGAAAGCCAATAGGGAGAGTAGCACAGCTCATGCAAAAGTTGAAAAAAAAAACCCATCAAAAAAAGGTGCCGGAACGCCGTTCTGAGTGTTCTATGAGAAAAAAAAAGCCCTGCAGATTAGTCTTCAAATATCGAAAAGGAGGACATGTAGGAGGACACTTTTCGAGGGAGGACAGAACTCACAAAAGGAGGACTGTCCTCCCTAAAGGAGGACGGTTGGTCACCTTAACTTTGGGTACTAACTGGGATAGCTAAAAAATGGGAGTGAAATCCCCACCACTAGTGTTTCTGGCTGTTCACCAGAAACAGTTGTTCCAGCACAGCTCTTCTGAGTAGACAACAAAATATGTTAAATGTGTGCTTCTAAAATTGTTTATCATTCTTTCAAGAACAAATGTTTCCTAGCTCTGAGATGCATGCATTCTTAGATATCATCCATTCTCCTTGTATATCTTAAATTAACAATACTCTCTACTGTTGGCCCCAGAAAATGTGAGAGAAACATGGGTGCTGTGGAGTGGTTTGACTTTTTCATTTTCATCCAGCAAAGAGAATCAGCATCTCTAAGGTAAACTTTGCAGTCTTTCAATGACCTTTTCGTAAAGCATTATAATCAAATTGAACATTTCCAGTTGTACTATTAATGTTGCCCCTGGGGAAAATGCATCATGTTATTTATTATCATTACTGCTGTTATTATTACTGCATATTTCTGAGACATCATTTGAGCTGAATGTGAAGTGACCATTTCATGAACAAGTGCAAGCTCTTTGTTTTGGCAGGAGAAAAAGAGGCTAGATGCAATTCAGCCTCCTGTGAGCAAGGCCAGTATCTTGCTTATAGGGCAGTTGGGTTTATCTTTGGTGGAAGTTTCCAATATAACATCTTTGTGTCTCATATAATACTACCCCTGTGATTCTCCCAGGTTTGTTCAGCTTCTCTGTTAATCACTTTGTTCATGCAGTAGCTAAAACCAAGTTCTCACACAGGCATCAGATGGATGGCTCCCCCTTATTTTTGAAAAAGTTTATGTACATAAAGCAGAAATGGGTTCTAGGACCCTGAAAGATTTCAAATGGCTGTAACTGCTTCATAAACTCTTATTGGTCTGTGAAACTGAAATCAATTAATATATTAGTTATATAATATATAAATAAGCTAGAATGACATATTGGATGCCTGTAGCCCTTAGACTTTTTTATGGGCTGTGGAGCCCTCCTAAAATAAGTCACCAGTAAATTCACTGTTGAAGTGCTGGAATCCAATGCTTTTGGCAGCATTTTTTAGAAATAAGAAGTAAAATTATTCTTTTAATGGACTTCTCACAGTTATTTGTTTAGCTTCTCACCTCAATATTAATAGGGGGCCTTACATTTTGTCCTCCCATGGCCACAATATTCCCTCTGTGAATATTCTAAGCTTAGAGGCTTAGAAAAAATGCTGCCATAAAGCATGTATACACTATTTTTGAAAGCTATTATGATTATTATTTTAGTCTGTTTCTTTATTTATTTGAATTACACGGATGCCCATTTCACAAGAGTGATACTAGGTAGGAATGGGACAACTTGCCACAGCCAACTCGCTGTGGCCAAATGTCCATGGCCAACTTGCCACGGCCAACTTGCTGCAGGACAACCTACCATGGGACAATTTAACAATTCAAATTAATTATTCAAAATAAATAAAAAATATTTTAATTTTTTGTCATTTACATTCCATTCTTTTGCACCATTTCTTTGATTATTGTATTCCACAATTTCTTTGGTATTAGTGTAATTCTTATCCCACAGCAAGTTGTCCCACAGCAAGTTGGCTGTGGCAAGTTGGCCATGGCAAGTTGGCTGCAGCAAGTTGGCCATGGTGAGTTGGCCAACCTGTCATAGATCCATACTAGATGACTCACAACTTGAAAAATAAAGCACTAAAGCACTAAAAATAAAAATACATCACGATATATTCCTCTAGAACAGAGGTTCTCAATCTGTGACACACGAACCTGGGGGGTGGGCGCAATGTTGTCACAGGGAGTCCACTAAAGCTTGAAGAAATGTTATGACTTAAATATTGAGTTAAATCTTGGGGGTCCATGGCCATGTTCCATGGCCACAAAAGGTATCTAGCCCCATTGCTCAGGGAAAGAGCTATGTTGTTAGGGCCTTGTGGAAGGGCAAGAATATTTGAATCTTGAAAGAATGGTGTACCTTAGGACAGGCACTGTAACTGAGATAGTTTCCAAAGGAAACCATGATCAACAATATAGAAAGCCCCTGAAAGATACAGTTTCTAAGACTATTTTTGTGAGATGAATTTATATTATATCTATAGATGGAGAGTTGAGACTGAAAACTACCAAATATAGTTTTAGTTAGATTTAGTTAGAATAATTTACAAAGCACAAAAATACACACATTGCTTCACTGGGCTAATTTTCAGTGCAAGGGAATAAAGCCATTACTACCCAGAGTCTTGGAATTGGAGAAGTGGACCAAAAATGGTAAATAAATAACCAGAAAGTCAGCTTTATTACATTATATACATGCACATATGGCAATAGCACTTAAATTTATATACTGCTTCACAGTGCTTTACAGCCCTCTCTAAGCAGTTTACAGAGTCAGCATATTGCCCCCAACAATCTGGGTCCTCATTTTACCGACCTCGGAAGGATGGAAGGCTGAGTCAACCTTGAGCCGATGAGATTCGAACTGCCAAACTGCTGGCAGCCTGGAGTGAGCAGAAGTAGCCTGCAATACTGCATTCTAACTACTGTGCCACTAGGGCTCTTACCCAACCAACCAAGCAAACATCTTTCTACAAAAAGATTAGGTCAACTTATTTTATCCATAAAAAATCTCTGTAAGACAGTGGTCCCCAATCTTTCCGGCTTGGCGGCCCGGTGGTGGAGAGAGGGGGATGATTCCGTGCAAGTGGTAGGCATGTGCACAAGCATGCACAGCTCCATTTGCACAAGTGGCGGGTGCTTGGTTCTGAATGGGCTGCTGTCCACTAGTTGAGGGGTTGAGGACTTCTGCTGTAAGATACTGTAGGTCCTGCTGAGAAAAAAAGAGATTGGGTCCCAACTTCCTAGGGAAGTTTATAGGAGAGCAGATTCCACATATTGGCTGGGGAATTCTGAAGTTGAAGTCTACAGAATTTAATCAGTATACTAAGTAAAACCTTTATGGTATTTGTTCTATCATGATGATAGAAAGTTATTTTTGTAATGGATACATTAAAGCAGAACAACACCATACAGCCTCCACATAGATATGTGGCTCTGAGTGCAGGAGTTCAATTTAGCTGTTGCTTTATTCTAAGCCTTCTAGTTTCAGTGAGACAGGGATAGGCTTTGGTTCCTACTATTTTAGACAACTGCCGAGAACATTACATTACCAATTTTGTAATTCTGAGTTCTTAAATGTTCTTTTGGCCCATGTTTCTTAAACTGCCTGTGATAGTGTCCCTGGGAAATTATTTTCCATGGGATATTTCTTCAAAGATCATGCTTGTGAAATATAGAAATCATGTTCTGGAAAAGGGCTATGGATGCACTCATAATTATTTATTTGGGAAAAGAGAAGTAGGTGTAGAAAACAATGTAGAACATATCCATCTGTCTATAGTGATCATTGACTCAGATTTGTATGAAGTATTAGCTCAGGAGCATGCATTGTCTTAAAAGCCATTTGCCCAGCTGACTCTTTGCTTGCCATGTCTTAGAATCATGCATATTTATAAAGCACAGAGATTCACTGGGGATTCACTGGACTTGGACTTGTGACCTCCTGAAAGTCTGAGCCAGTATCTGTCTGTCTACCTTACGACTAACAAAGACTTCATTTAAACGTTCAACCATTGCAATTTTATTTGGTCAGCAAGGAAGAATGAACTAGCATGGCCCAAATTTTAGAAGCTTTTTTGTTAGAGCTGTAGCTTGTACAACACAAAAACTACATTTGCAGAATTGCTGAACAATGGCATCTTGTCCTTCAAAACCATTTCTCAGTTTTAGACAACAAAAGGAAATACCCAGTCCATTCCTTGATCTGTATTGCATTTAACAACTTGCCTTGTGACATTAGTTTTAAGTTGCTCCTTTGAGCTTTGATAACAACTTAGTAAAGCATTTAGAATTTGCTGTCAGACAAATTGTGGGGAATCCCATGTAGTTGATTCTTACAGTTTTGTTATATCCTTTGGCCTAATGTCTGATTTCATGGAGTTCAATTTCCTTAAGAGTTTTTACTTAAAAATGGGAACCTATAAGCTTCACAGTGCAAGATGTTTCACACTTGGTAATTGATTAGTTCAGGTTTGGCTTGCACATGTTTGGTCTACAAGCAGCATACAGTGAGGGAAAAAGTATTTGATCCCCTGCTGATTTTGTACATTTGCCCACTGACAAAGAAATGATCAATCTATAATTGTAATGGTAGGTTTATTTTAATACTGAGAGATAGAATAACAAAAAAAATCCAGAAAAACGCATTTCAAAAAGTTTTGAAAATTGAAATATGTGTGCATAGAGAATGGTTTGTAAGTTTCCATCTACCCTGCACATATTTGTTTTCTGAATGACTGAAAAGGACTGTAGTCAGCACAAACCTAGGCTGTAGCAAACCATGAGAAAATGAGGAGAATTAATGAAAGGAGAACAGATATGCAAATGACTATGGTAATCCATAACCTGTTTCCTATTCTTCCCAAAAGTACAACCCTCCATACACATTTGTATATAGTTGTGAGAGCCAGTTTTGTGTAGTAGTTAAGGCATTGGACTAGAAACTGGGAGACAATGAGTCCAAAGCCTGTTGAGTAATCTAGGACCAATCCATCTCACTCATCCCTGCCACCTCTGAGAAAACTTGTCAAGAAAACAGCAGGGACTTGTCCAGGCAGACAGGAGAATCAGACAGGATCACATTACCCTCAGGTCTGAAGCACGGAGGCACTTCCAGGTTGAAAGGATTAACCAGTGACATCACCGTTTCTTGGGGCATACCCTGTAAGCGGCTCCTTTCATGTCCCCAATAATGTGCCCACCAAAGTGGTACCAATGTATCTACTCACATTTGTTCGCTTTCAAACTGCTGGTTGGCAGGAGGTGGAGCAAATGATGGGAGCTCACCATGTCACACAGCAGCACTCAGTCTCAAACGCAGGCTTGCAAATTGTCAACCCAGTGTCTAACCACGTGAGCCACCACGCTTCTCTATTGGACATGACTGAACAGAAGAAAAACAAAAACATACAGTTATAAGCTGCCCAAAGTCATTTGGAATCAGTTGGCCTATAAATTAAATAATTTCATAACTGGGCTGGCAGCAGATTTGAAATAATTTACCTTTGTACGATAGATTTTTAGATTTCTCAGAACAGGCATGAAGCTCTCTCAGAGGAGGTCCAGTGATGGACACCTTCAAGATTAATGTTTCCATTTTTTTTCTTTTGCTACATGGAAATCATTTCAGCAACCATCACAGAGATAAAACCATGGCATTAGTTCATGATTGTATGGGGAATAGATATAATAGAGAATCTAATAAATTCCTAAGGCTAATAGTTACACAAGTATACACATGGAGACTGCCATATCTAGGATGCAAAATTCTGGATGATCATTAGATAGAAGAAGCAAAGAGATAAAGAAAAGTCACACTCTTTGCTACTTGAAAAAAGAGTACTAGTACACCTGCATACCTATATGTATCCATTTGCACACACATGCAAACTTTTTGCTCCAAGGTTCAGCAAAGTTCTGTCTGTCCTCTGTCTCAATTGTGCTCTTGTTATCAGAGGTTATATATCTCCACTATACTCATGCTCATCCTCTGTAACCACTTTTGCTACAGAATCTTCTGACTGCTCAGTGAAGCCTTAATCCCTAATGCAACGATCAATGCGCATTTTAATCCCCACTGCCTCCTTCAATGTTATATTCTTTCCATTTTTCTTTATAGAATTTCAGATCTACTGTACCTGCTGATTACTTAGTGAATACCTCCCTTAATTAATTCCATTGATTTTCAAATCTTGCCAGGTTTGGGGTCTTTAGATTTTTTTTTATGAAGAAATTTTATTGTTTTTTTCATTTTTACATAAAAGTGCTTGAGAAACAACGTGGTGATTGGGCTATCAATTATCCTAAAACAAAATCATACATATATCACACAAATTAATTCCTTAGAAGTTTCCTCTCTATTTCCCACATATTTCCTGTTTTTAAGCTTTACTATTTTGAAAATTACCATATTCCAATTAAGCTTATATAGACATATTAGCACTTCGGGCATCCCTCATTTCTCTTTTCCCTATTATGTTGATTCTATCTAAGGTAAATATATTATCCCAAAAAGCAACATCCTTACATTTTTTAGATATAGCCTATTGCTTAAACTAGTACATCATTTATTAATACTATTACTTCTCTTATCACAAATACCTCCTCTTCTCCCTCTATTACAAAATAGTTATCTTGGTTAAAATAAAGATATCAGTCCAAAAGACTACATTTCTGTTTATTTTAAATATATATTCTATCAATCAATTAAGTAACATTTACCCCTCCAACTACTTATCATCTCTAATACCCAATATTGTTACAAAAAATATCCTTTTACAAAACAATCCGAGCGTCAACAATCTTTTTAACCCATTCAGTGGAATTTTAAGCCACATTTTTAAACCTAACTCTAGCTTTCTTTCTATACCAAGCTGGTTTCCATAATAAAGCCTCTGCATCATCAAACCTCAACATTTGAGTAAAGCTATTTCTCAATACATCAAAATAATCAACGTTCTCTTTTCTTTCTTCCAATATCATCTGAATAGTATAGTCAATTTTATTCCTTATTGCAGTTGCTAGTTGATTGTCCACATTATCACAATTTTCAATGACTTGCAGCTGAATGTCAAGCTCTGTTATTTTTGGGAGATCAAATAGCTCAGTTAATGTTATTCTTTGATCATCAATGTTCTCCATAGGTCGTAAGTAGGATTGTGTAGAATTAATTTGCTCAGTAGTTTTTACTGTAAGTTCATAATATTGTAAGTGCAGTTCCTCTGTCTCATTCAGTTGTATATCTTGTTGAGTAGGAACCTCTCTAGGGTTACTCTGTTCTTCCTCCATTATTCTTTGGTCTATATTTTGAACCGATGGTTGAAAGTCAATTTGTGGTTCTCTAGTATCATCTTTGATTTTTCTCCAAGATTTGATATAAGCTTTCATATAGTTTGTAGTTTCCAAAATCTTTTCCAATATAAGCTCATAGTCGAGCTGTGGATAAGGTTCTTCCATTTCAGTGGTGAAGTAGCCTTTGATCAAGAATCGTCTTTAATCTTTTAATGAAGGCTATATTTCAAAAAGGTCAACAAATATCCAGCTCCAAAATTCTAATAAACAAATTCACCACAGCTGTTGCAAATCTTTTATCTTTTCCCTTTATTTGAAAGTCAAATTCATCTTCAAATAGCAAAAAAAAAAAAAAAAATAGAGTTGTAATGGGATTTTTCGCCACAAGATGTCCTTAGTGGACTATAAACTTTTTCTTCCAAATAGGTAAAAATTTATCTCTTTCGGAAACAGAAAAAGCAAAAGCAAATATCTCCAATATAATAGATAGAGTAAAAAATATAGGGTTTCTTTTTTATTTTATTTTTTTCAGGGCCCCTAGGTATCCAGAAAGAAAAATCAAGTAGTCAATAAAGTTTTAATTATTTTAGTTCTTTTAAAACTTTCTTTCCCAAGTAGACAGAAGCTGCTCTCTTAAGACAGGGAAATGATCAAAAACTTTTTACAGGCAAATAGTCAGGACAGAGAGAGGGAGGAAAGGTCTCACCCGGATTTTACGCTTAGATGATTTTCTGACTTCGGCTGGCGCAGCTAAGTGATCAGCCATTTTACTGGCCGATCTTCTTCTCTGTCAGCCCTATGGAGTTAGCTCAGACTGCAGGGGGAGCCACTGCTCCACCTCAGCCAAGCAAAGCCTCCTCGACAGTAGTCGCCCCTCCAGGATGATTTAAGACCCACATAAGGGTCTACCGGCGGAGGGAAAACAGCCGACAAAGAGAGAGGTCTCTTTGTACGACTGAGGTGCCATGATCTGGAAGCGGAAGTCGGGGTCTTTAGATTTTTGAAGTAGCTTAAATAGTATGTCTAAATTCCAGCATCTTCCTTCTATAAATTATATGGCTGGGGAATTGCTGGGAGGCAACACTTCACCATTGTTTATTTGGAAAGTTATGGTGAACTGGGCTGACTATTTATCTTTACCAGGTGAGAGAATAGCATGTAACTGAGCAGAGTGGGTAAAGATGGCCTGTTAATCAGTGGAACAGCAAAAAAGATGAGCATGAAATTAATATTAAACTGCTAATAGCCTGCTTTCCTGTCCACCTTCTTTTAACATTGTAAGGAGATGATTATATCTTTAGATTGCAAGGCCCCTGGGTAGAGATCATGTCACCAACTGTGCACTTCAAATCTCTTCATGTTACCTGAGTTGATCTTATAAACGATTAAGTTACAAGGGGACATTGTCAGGTGTCCAACTAGCGAATCCAAGAAAGGAACTCCTGGGACATTGTTCTTCCCAAAAGTAACACTTTTATTGAATACATTACATTGACACAAAAGCAGCAAAACCAGCTCTGGATTTCCCATTCAAAACCCACATAGTTAAATTTGAATTCCCCTTTGGCCATTTCCCTCAGTCCATTGCGTTGTCCAATCAAATACTCTCCTTTTGTTATGAAAACTGCCTGGATCAGTCAAACATCTGCACAGCATGGCCTTGAAGGGAGAAGAAGGATCTCACCATCTACAGATGGAGTCTTGGCATTCCAATCCCACCCCAGACATTACAACAACCCCCTCCCGATTGTTGTCAAGTTGAGAGCAAAGAAGAAACTAGGTGAAAGAGTAAATCACTCTTGACACTGGGTAGTAGTAAGTAAATTCTTCATCCTCAACCATCTCCTGGGTTTAGTCTGTAGGTTGATTCTTGATTCTAAAGCTGCACATTTTGAGACTGTGTCATAGAGGTTTTGAAGGTGAAAAGCATGGAACTAGAAGTATGGAACAAGTGAAAATATACCTTCAGAGGGAAGGGAATTATGTTCTGAGAAATGCAGTCTATTTAACTAAATTGGTCTTCTGAGGGACTAGAATGCAAATAGAAACTCCATTGTGATACAGAGGAAACCAACTTTATTTCCTTCTCCATTTTAATGTCTGTCTCCCAGGCAGCTGGTGATGTTTTAATGAAGCTGGAATTGTATAGTCTGTAGCTCTGGATAATGCTAAGCTGCCGAGTCTGGATCAAATTAATAATTCATGAAATTAAAGTGTATAATTAATTCAAACTGTGCAGATGAGGAGAGGGCTTCAGCTTGAAGAGTTAATGTTATGTAGTGAGAAAGAGAGACCAAAGGGAGAATCTTGAGTGTGTATTAATATCAGGTGCTTCTGCAGTTATGGTTAGAAGTTTAAGGTGCTGTAAGTATTTTTATTGTACTCCTTGATTTTCAACCGCATATCTTTAAGCCTTAAGGAGTCTACATTTACTAGCAGTGCTTGCAAGACAGTGGTCTGTGTGAAGCTGTGCGGACTGATATGCCTCCTCTTCCTTCGGCTAGCAATATACTGACAATAATATGGAGGTTTTAGTTCTCTCTGAGTTTGGTTGTTTGCTTGCAGATGTTTCACTACCCAAGTAGGTAATATCAGTATGAGTGAGTGTGGAGTTTGCTGCCTTTTTATATGAGTCACCTGCGTATAAGCAGGCAGGAAAACTCACAGTGGCTCACACTACCTAAATGGGTAATGGAAGAGCTGCAAGCAACCAACCAAGCTAAGGGAGCACCAAGAACTCCACAATTCAGCCCCCAGCTACATTTGAGAAAAATGTTTTGCAATTATGATTTGAGAGGAGGGGTGATGGGGAAGTAGCAATATGAAAAAGATGCTAAACATGTAGTGCCAGGATAGTTAATCTATGCTAATAAGTCATATGAATCAGCTTTCTTGGGTTGCAACTGGCATAGAATCATTACAAAAATCAGAAAAAGTAGGGATGTGATTAGTAAAAGATTTTAGATCCTTTTTAATTTAAAACTGTTTTTAATAAAGGGATTTAAGTATTTGATTCTACATTTAATGTACATTTTTCCTTTGGGATAATGTGACTTACAAGTCCTTTATGTGCCTCATACTGTGTTTCTTCCATGGTAATGATAGATCAAAGTGTTAGTTCAGCTGAAACTTTTACCTCATATGGAAATAGGGTCATATTTCATATGGAAAGAAGACAAAATCATGTTTTCAATATAAAATTTTTTATTGTTTTTATCATAAGAGAAAAAAGAAATACATCACAGGTATTACACAATGATTTATCCCATCCCCCCACCCCCCGGACTTCCCAAACCAAACCTAGGCTAATATTCAAATACAAGTAAACAAATATTAATATCTCTAACTCCAAACTCTAAACTTAAACAATCCATCTCCTCCGTGT
>NW_015387913.1:0-7740 GCF_001527695.2 Protobothrops mucrosquamatus | reverse complement strand
TTCTCGCCTACATCGTCCATATAGGACGACTCGGGAACTCAACTCCTACCCCGGGCAGCTCACCTATCCCCTTATGCCCAGGGGAAAGGTATCAAGCCGTTTGACAGCTGATGCTGGCTGTCAAACCGGCTTTTACGCAAAACAGGCGGGAGGCAGCAAACAGCTGCGACCAACGAAATCGCCTGCCACCGGAAGTCCCGACAAAATCATGTTTAAAGTTGTTCTGGATGAGCAAGATTTCACTTATTCATTTCACTGGTTTTTTAAAAAAAAATTGATGTCCCTTCAGTTTTGTTTTAAGGTATGATTTTAATTATAGTTTTTTAAATCATTCCGCTTTTATCTTTTGTATTAACAGAACACCATTTTAAATTCAGTGAATAAACAAAAGAACTAAGGGGATGCTACAGTTTAATCATACTGGATTTGCCTGTGAGAAGACAGGACGTCTGGATTTTACTGTGCCCTTCTCTTGCCCCCCAAAAGACAAAGCCTGGTCATACCCAGCAAGCAGATAATCGAGTTGTGAGCCCCTGAAATCTTTTTTCATTAAAAATGCCAAGGAACTTTTGTAAGCAAAGCAAATGTTCTTATTACTAGCCTCTGCTAACATTTTTTCCCTCTGATTAGGATCTGGTATTTCCTGTTTTGCCATAATTTAAGGAGGGAAGGATATTTTTTAACTATAGCAAGCACTTCCCCATGCTGCACGTTAAAAACATTCCTTGATAAACCTTTAATTATGCATTTTATAATTTTTGAAGTTTTTTACTTCAGTAGAAGAGGAGGGAAGCTGGTGTATTAAAATTCACTAATAGATCTATTTGAAAGCTACAGTGTAAATTCAGCAATTAACCAAAAATTGAAGCAAAGAAGACATTTGGTCATGTGCCTATTAATTAGGTAGAGTCCATGGAGGGTGTAAAGTAAACCATACAGCCACATTCTTCCGTCTAACTAGTCCAGGGGTAGGCAACCTTGGCTCTTTTATGACTCGTGGACTTCAACTCCCAGAATTCCTGAGCCAGCATAGTCCACGAGTCATAAAAGAGGCAAGGTTGCCTACCCCTTGACTAGGCAATGCTTTTTGGGTCCTTTTCTATATAATGCTACCAGATAGCTTTTCTTTTAAAGTGAAATTGCTGGGGCTTCCTTTGAAGCAATAAAAACCTAAGCTAATTAAAACTAATATTCAGTACCTCTTAAATCTGGATTATGCTTTTGCTGAACTGACCATACAACACTTCATATCATAGGATGTTGCATATTTATGAAACTGACACTTAAATTGATTTACTATTTCAGGTGAAAAGTATTTTTACAAATTTATAATATGTAGGATAATTTAATTTAATTTGAATGTACATGTATTTAATCTTTCTAAATTGGATTACTAACTAACTTAAATGTATCTAGCAATTCATTAACAAATTTTGTTAACTAGCATGTTGGATCTAAGATGAATACATTTATTTTGCACAAAACATACTCCTAATGAACATCAATTGTCAATTTCCACAGCAAGCGCTCAAATAGGGTTATATTACAGTATGTACAATACACTTGATCTCACGTCAAATGTACCATTTCATTCATCTTATGTTTTATCTGAGACATTTATCCCTTGCATACATGGAGCTAACATATGGACAGTGATAAGCACAAGCCTGCATCATCTGCCCTTATTGTCTAGAAAAATGGATGGAATTAAAATATTGCCTTTGCCTGGTGCCCTTCCTTGCCCTTTCTTTTGTGAAGTTTAGCCTTTTTTATTCAACTACTCTGAGGAAATAAGATGTTGTTATAGTTTGGTAGATTTCTATATTATTGTTTTCAGCATGAACTGTCAAATGAGCCTTTCGGCTTTTGAATTGAATAAAATAATAATCCTTCTATTATGTAATGTCCAGTTGAAATAAAAAATAAAATTAAGTTCCTTAAGCAAAGCAAAATATGATGAGAAGATGCTAAGATGATATAAGATAATTCATCACAAAACTGATTCTTCTGTGTCAGCATATATAGTGGAAAGTTCCTAAATGTTTTTTTTGCAAATCCATAAACCATATACTATATGTATTGTTATTTCAGACTCCTGGAAGATATACCAGCAGCACACTTTTGAAAACTAGTACTACTATCTTAAAGCTTTATGCATAAGAGATTCTATAGCTGGGCACTTTGTATACATAATAAATAGAGTTTATACTAAAGGTTGCATATTTGATTAACCAGATGATCCTTTAAACAATTAAACATCAATATAAAGTAGTCATCATGCATTCAGGCAAGAAAATGGGGGCGAAGGAGATATTAAGGATATATTTTCCCTAAGGTATCTGTTTGCAATCTCAGAATCCTTCTAGAGCCAGACTGATGAATGACAGCCATATAACATCTGTAGCAAAAAAAATTGGCTGATAAATCAAGGCTTTTTATCTAGAAGAGACAGAGACTCAAGTGCTGGTAACTATTGCAGTGCACTCTTTCTGGGGTGGCATTTGAAGTTGGTTGGAAATTGGACACGTGTGTGACAATATGAACAATGAGTACTATCTCCTTGTGGTCCTAGCTTCTGTTGAATAAGTTTCATTGGTTGCTGATTGCCTTCTGAGCTCATTTTAAGGCAGCGGTCCCCAAACTTTCTGGCTTCGTGGACCGGCGAGGGAGGAGAGGGGATGATTTTGTGCAAGCAGCAGGCGCAAATTCAAGTGCCTGTCACTTGTGCAAGTGGAGCTACGTATGTGAGAGCATGAATGCCCACCACTTACACAAATGGAGCTGTGTATGTGCGCATGTTCACCCGCCACTTGCACAGCCTGGTTCCAAATGGGCCAGGGGTTGGGGAACCCTGCCTTAAGGTAATCACAATGATGTATAAAGACTTATGTGGCTTAAATCCAAACTATTTAATGAGTACTTTTTCCTATCTTTTCTGCACATGTAGATACTCAGAGATCTGTGATGGATCTTGTCACAGTGATAGATTTGACGTCAACAATCACTTCTGTTTTCTCCATGGATAGACCCATATTTTGGAATAAACTATCATTGGAGTTGAAATAGGAACCCCTTCACTTTTTCAAAATTATTGTGCTTCCTTTTAAAGAATTAAAACTTTTAAATTCAGTTGTTGTAAATTTCTGTTTTATATCTGTTGAACTTTTAATGAATTTCTAAAACTATATCTTTGTAAGCCGCCCAGAGCCATTAATGGAGCAGGCAGCACATAAATATTCTAAATAATTAAGTTAAACTAAATTAAATTATATTTCCCAAATGCCAGGGAAACCTGTAGCAAGTATGAATATCCAGTCAGTGTGATGCTTAAGTTTAAGTGATACAAACAGCCTTTCAGCTGCTTTCTATTAGCTCTGAATTAAATGCAGAAGGGAGTGAGATTTGTCAGGGAGAATGCATTGCACTGGAAACCTATACACTGACTTCTTATGAATTCCATCTTCCCAATCATGTCCCTCAGATTACAGAAACAGAGCATCACAGTTGCAGCCCAAGATCCAAACAAGAATCTGTTTAAAAGTGCAGGAGGAGCTACTTCAGTTTTGCAGCTTAATGGATAATGGGTTGAAGAAGGAATGGATTTCAAGATATGTGGTTAAGACCTCAGTAGAAATAGTATAACCAAAAATGTCCATAACAAATTGTCCATATCACATTGCTTTCTATGAAATGTGCATACATTCATTCCCGGAATGTATTTAGGTATCTATAGATGTTCTATGGAGATGCATTTATTTGCAGTACATTGCACTCCTTTCATTGAAATGCAGAATTGTTGCTCCTCCAATTGCACCTTCCATTAAAATCCATGAACTGCAAGTGAGCCACCTGTTCTGGGATTTGCTTTTAGAGGTTGTCCTTGTGCAAACCATGAAAAGCTGTATTACATATAACCTCAACATAGATGCTTTTTAAAACATAACACAGAAAAAGATTTAAGATAAAATAAAAAATGTGTAAGGCTGGCCCTGTTAAGAAGAAATAACAGTTGCTAATATTTCCTTTTTCAGGCACTATTTTAGAAATACAATAGAACCATGTTAGTATCAAAAATGATGAAATATGTCCTTTCATAATTAATATTTACTTTGTCAATGGCCATCAAATTGTTTATTATTTTGCCAGTTTTAACCAATCTGGAGGCCAAAGCCATTGAATAGTTAGAAGCATTAAGTCCTATTGAAAGACTGGGCTACAAAAATGCTACCCTAAGGCACATTCCTGAAAATAAATCGCTAAGATTATGAAGGTTGCAGTATCAGTCAGGAATTTATTCCCATATATCCAGAAATGTTTTGTAAATGCTGATTATGGACAATAAATCATGCAAGATTTCTTAGAGCCTTCCATTTTCATTCACTCTGATAAATCACAAAAATCTGAGATTTAATATAGAGAAGATTTTCCTTTTCCCAGCGGCATGTCTGAAACTACAGCAAGCAACTGCATGTCTGCACCTGCCAAACTTGCATTCCAAATGAAAAAGATTTGGGAAAAGCATACCTGACCACAAACCTCTTTAATCCCTTTCCACTCTTCTGGGGCAGAGGGGGGACACATTTTCCAAGTCCTATCCTTTGTTTACATTTCTTTTTTAATGACTTTTCTGGTCCTTTCAGTTGCTCCTCCAGAGCAATTTCATTTTCTCTTTCCAGCCAAAGAGATCGGCGATAGGAATAATGTTCTAAGGGTTACCAAGAAAAGCAAACAAAAACAACATGCAAATGAAGCTGCCAGCAACAGGTAGACTTAATCAGATTCTGTCAGATGAATTCAGCATCTCCCCGATTGTCGCCTGCGTTAGGCTCCCATTCGGAAGCCCTCATCTACTCCAGATGTGGTTTAATTTACTGCGACTTGGCTAATTACTATAATTAAGGATTAATTACTGTTAATTACTTTCACATAAACTCAACGCCAGTCAAAGAGCGGAGACTTATGAAGTCTGCCACATAAGTGAGCACAAGCGCGCTGGGCTAGGGGGGCCTGCAGGTTGCTCTTTGTCTCCCTGGATGGCTGCACTGGGCTATTCTCACAAGATGGAGGGAGGGAGGTCCTTCTCCTGAAACCTCAGCATTTCAGTGCTGTGTCCCCTCCTCAATGTGATGCAGGAGACTGGAAATTCAAATGCCAAAACAGAATGGCCATTATTTAGAACTCCAGACAGATTTTTTTTCTTCAGCAGGCTAGAAAAGGGGTATTGGCCAGGCCCTGCTGGTTCTGAAGTGCATTGCCAGAAATCTTGAGTAATCTGAAAACCACATGTCTGGGCAAAGGTATATTTAATAGGACCTATAATAAATTCCCTGCTATAAGTGGATTTCTCATATTCACCCATTATATTTTTATTTACTGTATGTCAAGAGGTTACTAAGCATATATTTTTACTACAAGGATGCAATTTAATTTGACAGATTAAACATTCTGTGGGTTCTGCTCATTTTCATGTTTTCTTGTCATTTCCATGGATTTCTCTTGTAGAGTGCACTATGGGGAAGAGACAGGAATCTGCTAAATGGTGATACCTGGGTGATTATCTACACATTCAGTTCCTCCTTCCAAAATGATATATCATTTGTTTGAGGAGCACTTTGCTCAGAAAGCAAAAAACAAAATAGGACTATGAAAACAAAGTAGCTGTGCATATCAGAAAGAAGTCAGAATAGACAATCTGCGCATCTAAGTCGTAATATGCATTTTGCTCATAAAGACAGTCAGCAGAGGGAGATGCAAATACATTGTTAGTGTGCGCATGTGTCCTACTTTTTAATGGGGGGGAGGATAGGCCTAATTTGATGTTCATTAATAAAACCTTAACCTATCCTTTTGTTGGTATTAGTATTAATAGATATTTCTAATTTAAAATGATACATATGGGCTGTGATTTTATTCTTCAGTATAAGAGGAGCTGGTCCTTAATTCAGTCTAGGGTAATTTAACCCAGAGTAAATATGCAAATACAGCCCAGAACATACTTTCTTTTCTGTTACCTAGGGGTAATTGCCTCATCAAAATAGACTGGAGAGCATCTGTAATGAATATGTATGAACCATAAGCAGGAGTGTGTGAGCTGCAGGAGTGTGTTAGTAGCTGATTTCTGTAACATCACATTTCTCTTTGTGAAACAGTGAGGGAGTCATGTGGTGGAGCTATTCTTTATTCCCTCTCTTTGCCTCCCCCTGGAATGATGCAGTTGGAGAGGTGAGAAGAGCAAAGCAGAACAGCCCAGACACTTACTAATAGCATAAAAGGAACCAAAAAGGATCCCTAAGTAATGCCAGTTGAGTTTCTTGTTTTTGGTGCAGTGGCTTCGGTTCTGCTGATGTAATAACACTTGTATAAGGCTGTCTGTTGTCTGAACATAAATCATAAGGTTGATTGGCTGTTTCTTACAAATGCCTTGAAATAAAACATATATGCACTATTTGTGTGTGTGTGTATGTATGTATGTATATATATATATATATATATGCCAATAAATAAATAAAAACGAACACCAGGGTAAAATAATCAAACTCTAGGAGTTTAATACTACTATACCAATGCCAAGCTTTCATCAGCATCCTGCTGACATCATCAGGGCTTAAACGGTCAGTCCATGGGATAGTCTTTTATAGTTCAAACTTAGCCTGCACACGGCCCTTGGACCTTGTTACTGGTCCTGATTGCATCAGCTGCGCCCCGGCGGTGATCTTTCCTCCGGCGGTTGTCCCTATCCTGCAAGACTTATCCATGTGGTTGCTCCTGTCAGACTCATTTGCCCGTGGGTTGGGGGTAGACGTGGCACTCTTCTTTCTCTCCCTCCTCAGCCACATTCCCTGTCCCCCTTGCGTGTGTGGTCCCGTGTTCCTATTCCTTGCACTGGTTGGGCCCACTTTCTTTTCTGGACCCCCGCTGGCTTTGGTCACCCCACTGTCACTCTCACTCTTCCCTTTCTACAGTCGCATCCCCCACATCCCTTACACCTCCTCGCACTCCCCCCCTATCGTTCCCCCATCCGGGCCAGTTGGATTCATCCTTCCTCATCCCCTCCTTCCTTCTATTCTCTTCCACATCAGTCGCTTCCTCCTTATCAACCTGCCTGCTTCTTCCATGCTGTGGGTGTGTCGGGGCTGTCGGGCGGGGTGACTGAGTCGCTCCCATTGGCGCGGGATGGTTCGATAACTTATTCCCTTCCTTCCTCGCACGTAGGTGAGTAACTGCCCCTCTGGAACTCTCTTCCTCTCTGTCAGTCCTCACATCTCCCCTCCTTTCCCTTCTCCTGCTGATCGTATCTCCTACGCTTCTGGAACTCTCTTCCTCTCTGTCAGTCCTCACATCTCCCCTCCTTTCCCTTCTCCTGCTGATCGTATCTCCTACACTGTGGCTGAGGAGGGAGAGAAAGAAGAGTGCCACGTCTACCCCCAACCCGCGGGCAAATGAATCTGACAGGACCAACCACATGGATAAGTCTTGCAGGATAGGGACAACCGACGGAGGAAAGATCACCGCCGGGGCGCAGCTGATGCAATCAGGACCGGTAACAAGGTCCAAGGGCCGTGTGCAGGCTAAGTTTGAACTATAAAAGACTCTCCCATGGACTGACCGTTTAAGCCCTGACGATGTCAGCAGGATGCTGATGAAAGCTTGGCGTTGGTATAGTAGTATTAAACTCCTAGAGTTTGATTATTTTACCCTGGTGTTCGTTTTTATTTATTTATTGGCATGGATGCACCCAGG
>NW_015387912.1:123256-125641 GCF_001527695.2 Protobothrops mucrosquamatus | reverse complement strand
AAGGTTGAAGGACTCCACACCCAGCCTTTGCCAACCGATAGCACCTCTAAATAAACCTAGTTTGCTTTGTCCAGCCAAACTCAGTTCAGATAAAGTTACCTGGGCTTGTAAGCATGGTTGCAAGAGAGGAAAAGATCTGCTGACCTGAATGGGAGGTAGGAGCTCAGGGGTTTTCAGGGTCTGCAATCAATTTCATCCTGTCTTCAAGTGCAACACACCCATTTCTTTGTGACATTTTTGTGCCAATAAAGAGCCACTGCTATGGAAATTATTATGGGTTTAGGGGATTAGGATAGTATCATTCCTGGGTTATTTTTATTTACTCTGGCTGTAAATAGATTGTGGCTGTTATGGATTTTATGGCTTATATGACAGTAAAACAAAACAGTAATTTTAACTGTTGGGAGTTTTCATTTGTAATTTTGATGGTGCTTAAACTGTGCCCTGGTTGGGGGAGATGCATTTTAGACATGTTTTGTTTCTTTGTACTGAGATCCATCTCTTTTTGCATGGATTTTTAATAGTAGTAATAATCTAATCTAATGGTGATAGTAATAATTCCTCTCACAGGCCCACCTACAAATCACTGAATGGGGTTGCAGAAATACAAAAAAATAAACTTCTCCATTGAATCGAGTTCGAATCCTGGTGATATCATGGACATGTACAAGGAGTTTTCTTGGCACCATGATAGTGGTTTGCCATGGTCTTTATTTGGAAGATTTAAAGCTTCTTTTATTTATAGCTACAGGTCCAAGAAAGCTAGTCAAACATTTTCATCAGATAAATGGAAACAAAGAAGAGGAAATAAGAATAAACCACCAGGCTAAATTGAAACATAGTGCTTTTGAATGTTGATTACAATTGAACAGAAATTAATTCCTTTTATGTAATAATAACAATAACAATAACAATAATAATAATAAAGTTGGAAGGGACCTTGGAGGTCATCAAGTGCAACCCCCTGCTCAGGCAGGTAACCCTATACTATTTCGGACAAATGGCTGTCCAGTCTCTTCTTAAAAACTTCCAGTGTTGGAGCATTCACCGCTTCTGGAGGCAGGTTGTTCCACTGGTTAATTGTTCTGTCAGGAAGTTTCTCCTTAGTTCTAGGTTGCTTCTCTCCTTGATTAGTTTCCATCCGTTGCTTCTTGTCCTGCCTTCTGGCGGTTTGGAAAATAGCTTGACTCCCTCTTCTTTCTGGCAGCCCCTGAGATATTGGAACACTGCTATCATGTCCCCCCTCGTCCTTCTCTTCATTAAACTAGACATACCCAATTCCACAATGTAGATTGTGATGAATTGATCTAATAAAAAATAATCCTATTTTCAGTCCAGCCCGAACACTCAGGAACAGAATTATTAGCTCAGAGTCAATTAGTGTAAAAAAAAAAAGGAGGGTAAAGCAAAACAGAGAGAAATGTTTTCAGTTATTTTCTTAGCTAGAATAGGGACTTTAAAAAATGGATAATGGAAGCCAAGAGTCAAGTTTAAGATTATGCAAGATATGAGGGAACGAGGAGGACTTAAAGCCCCTAATTTAAAATTGTATTATGATGCGGTGGTTTTGACATGGATTAGTGATTGGTTAAATTTAACAAATAAGAATATACTTTCTCTTGAAGGATGGGATCTATTATTTGGGTGGCAGGCATATTTAATCTATGATAAAAAGGTAGATACAAATTTTAAGATCCATATCTTAAGGAGTGCTTTATTGAGAGTTTGGAAGAAATATTACTATAAATTAAATTACAAAATTCCTATCTTGGCACCTCCAGGACAGGTATTAGAGGGGATATCTAGGGGGGTTAACTTGGATAAAGTTTCTTATAAGGAATTACTTCATCCGGTAGGACAAGACTGGCAGTTTAAATCTTTAGTAGATTTGAAACAAGAAAATATTGAATATTCTTGGTTTTATTATAATCAATTGTTAATGAGGTGGCATATGGATCATAAAGTCGGTATTACTTTACAGGATGCAAATTTGATGAAACAGATTAAAGATCAATCTCAAGCTCATATTAAAAGAATTTACAATGTATTGATTGGATTGGATTCAGAAACAGAATTGGTTAAGGATTGTATGATAAAATGGGCGCAAAATATACAAGAACCAATTTTATTGGACACATGGGAGATAATTTGGGTTAGAAATGTAAAATTTACTCAAGCTCAAAACCTAAGGGAAAATTTTTATAAAATGTTTTATAGGTGGCATCTGGATCCTCAAAAATTGTCTTGTATGTATCCTAATCTACAACCTAAGTGTTGGAGATGTGGAAATTTAGATGCAACTTATTTTCATATTTGGTGGACATGTAGGGAAGTTAAAGCATTTTGGATTAAGATATGGTGGAATATTCAAAATATTTTTAAGAA
>NW_015387912.1:118923-120900 GCF_001527695.2 Protobothrops mucrosquamatus | reverse complement strand
TTTAACATTCTTATTAACCCAGAAAAAGAGCTGATTAAATCAAGCGATCGTTGAATCTTTTCCCTTATAAATAAGTTTACCTAGTGAAAATTAAGTTTTGTGTGTTTGCTTTTTTGTTTTTGTAATTTAAAAGATGTATTTAATTATCATGTTCGCTTGTGAATTTAAAAGTTTTCCTTTCTATTATGGCTTGTCGGCTCCCCCCCCCTCTAATGAGGCTCCTGTCAGCTATTGATAACTTTATTAGAGCTTAGGTCAATATTTCTTATACAACAGTTCTAATACATTCCATACAGATTTATGGATCCTTCTCACACTGGGATCAGTTGTAATTGATCGGGGCTCCATCCCGTGGATGTTTGCTTCTCCCCAGTTTTTAAAACAATTTTCCCTTTGACGAACTGATTCGGCCAATAATAATTGATCGGGGCTCCGTCCCGTGGATGTTTGCTTCTCCCCAATTTGTTCTTTTTAAAATACTGTCGTTCTCCTTTAAGAAGCCACCGAAGCTGACCGCGACAGCAACAGTCACTCGTCTCGGTTTCCCGTCTGGACAGAGCCCAAAGGCGGTCACCTGATTTGCAGGAAAAGGCGAGAAACTAACTTTCTCTTTCCTTCTCTCGGCGGGAGAGGCAGCGATGGCGACCGCAGCGTCCATGCAGGATTTGCTGGAAGAAGCCACCTGCTCCATCTGCCTGGAGTATTTCCAGGACCCCGTGCTCATCCCGGAGTGCGGCCACAACTTCTGCCGGGGCTGCCTGACCCGCAGTTGGGGGACGTCGGAATCGGAGGCTTCCTGTCCCCAGTGCAGACAGACCTTCGGGCCCCGCAACGTCCTGCCCAACAGGCAGCTGGCGCGGGTGCTGGAAATGGCCAGGCGATATGGAGGCCCTTGGGGCGAGGACGGAGGGAGCCTCTGCCCGAAGCACCGGGAGCCCCTCAAGCTCTTTTGTAAACACCACGAGACCCTCATCTGCGTGGTCTGCAACCTATCCCAAGAGCACAGGGGCCACTTGGTGATCCCGGCGGAGGAGGCTTTCCAGGAGTACCAGGTAGGAATCCGCCAGGGGGAATCACTGGATCCTTGGCCTTCCAGGCAATCCTTGGCCTTCCAGGCAATCCTTTTTTTTTTCCCTTAAATTTTTTATTTATTGTAAAATATACATCTTCCAATATACACAATACATTAACTTTAACTTTCCCCCCATACCCTCCTCGGCTTCCCGGAGCTGAATACAGGATCAAGTTCATATTTCCATAATTCTTCTACAATCATTAATCCAATTAAAACAATTATAATGCTAACAATCTACACACCCCTTTAACTCCAAATAAAGTATTACAACTGTACTAATTTATAATCTACCTAATCCTTAAACGAACTAAAAAGAAAAAAAATAAATTCACATAAATAATTTAAACAATAATCCTTTCCTAATTAACATAAAGAAAATTTTCATTTCATATAATTAAATAGAAACAACTACTAAACAAAAAATATTACCACTCAAATATATCCCATCTATGATCCTTCAATCTCCCCCCAAAAGTAAGAGAAAAAAAAACACTAAAAAGAGGAGAAAATAGCCCTAATCATACATAAAAACATTTCCAATTTCCCTTAAAGAATCCCTCCACCCATTATACCACAAAACTTTTATTATTACTTCAACCTTAACCAGATATCTAGTTAAATCATTTCAATTAAACAATCGAAGTCAGAAATCTAAATCCCCTTTTTTCCCTTTTCTCTTCTTCTATAAGCAGCATGGGTCATAATTCGCTTCTTCTCTTGCTTCAGATTGTTGAGTCTGTGCCTTCCCTTGTACCGATAATGCTTCCAACATTTTTGATAATCCTCCCATTTCTCCAGATTGCGATGGTGATGCTTTTTCAGCCTTTAAAATTAGTAAATAAAAATCCTTGGCTTTTTGAGGTGTATCCAGTCTATAACTTTTATTATCAAAAGTCACCATA
>NW_015387912.1:113360-118446 GCF_001527695.2 Protobothrops mucrosquamatus | reverse complement strand
CAAGTCATCAGTAAATTGCCGCACTTTTAACATAAGCTTTTCAGTATAATCATCAAGCACTTCTTGTAATTTTTGAAAAGTGAGGAAGGGAGTAGATGTGGGGGGAGGAGATTTAGATATCTGCGATGAGGGTTGCAAAGATGAAAGTACAGTTGTTTTAATTAATTTTGGAATAGCAGAAGGTCCAGTCCGCTTAGAAACCATTATATATTTCTTTTAAATAGTCCTTTAAATCAAAAATCCTAAGTCAGAAGAAAAAAAGAATCCACAAAGTCCGTCCTCACTATACCAAAGGGAAAGTGGAGATTTTTCTTTGTTGCAAAAAAACAACTGCCGCGGCCATTTTCCTCCTCACTTTCACTTTGACGAATGGGGGAGATCTCTTTGATCTTCCAGAGTTAAATTTAAAATTAAAACCCTGTTAAGTCCATTTTCCTGTTCAGCACCGGCTGTCAAGATAAGTACTCACAAAAAAAAGAACATCTTCTGAAAGCAGCAGCAAGCGCGACTTCTTGTCTCGCACACGGCGAGGTCTGCCCAGGGTGCAGAGATGGCTCCGGACTCCGGCGGGGCTCTCACCCAAATTCCTCAAGGAACTTGGGGAGCTCAACACCTATCCGGAGCGGCTCCCCTACCTCCTTTAGCCCAGGAGGTGAGTTTCAAGCCGCCCGACAGCTGATTTATGCTGTCGGCACGGCTCTAACGCAGCCCCGGGAGGGAGACTTCAAAGGAAGCTTCCGACGAAGTCGACGTCTCAAACCGGAAGCCAGGCAATCCTTGAACTACTTTACTTGTTTCCTGTTGTCCGCAAACCGGGTTTAGCCTGGCGCAGATGCCAATCAGAACCAGACAGGAGTTCGAGGAACTTTTATTGAAGTATTTCAGCAAAAGGCTCTAAGAAGCTAAAGGAGCCAAGACCCCCGAACCATATACAAATACAAATTTGATACAGTTAAGATGAAGGAAGTTGAGAGATTATGGCTTTTATTGATTTTTTTAATACAATTCAATAGTGCTTATTCAACAAACGTGTTGTCTGGGTTTATCATTCACTAATACAAATTAAATTCCTAATCGGTAGTTCGTTTCTCCGGCCATTGATGAAATAAGTCCCAAGTTTGAAAATATTCTTTTTCTTCTTTTTCTTTCAATCTCAAAGTAAGTCTGTCCATTTCTGCACAGTCTAGTATTTTTTAAATTATTTCTTATTCAGATGGTATTTTTTCAGTTTTCCAATATTGTGCAAATGTAAGTCTTGCTGCTGTTATCACATGCAAAATCAGATATATACTTCATTTTTCAAGCTTTTCTGGCATTATACCTAATTTAAAAAGTTCAGGTTTAAAATCTATATGTTTTTCCACCATCTTTTCTGACCAAGTATGTATTTTTGTCCAATATTTCTTTGCTTTAATACAGGGGTGTCACGTTGCGAGTTTGACATGTCTGCTTTAACACATGTCCACCATACATGATAATAACTACCTGGTTTTTTATTACATTTCCAACATTTATCTGACATATTTTTAAACATTTTTGCTAATCTTGCTGGTGGCAAGTGCCATCTATAAAACATTTTATATAACTTTTTTTTTATAAGAGATTGACATTGTCAGTTTGTAATTTCTTTCCCACAGGCTTTGTCATTTCTCTAAATCTATATTATATCCAAAACTTTTTACCCATATTATCATTGTTTCTTTTACTTGTTCATCTTCTATTTTCAAATTTAATAGAAAATTATACATTTTCTTAATTAGTTTTTCATCAGAAGTTAATAGTATCTGAGCAAAATCTGCTCTTTATGGAATCCATATAATTTAACATCTTTATCATATCTCACTTGTATCTGTAAATATGACCACTAATGATAAATCAGTACCCTGATTTTCCATCTCTTGTCTAGATTTTAAGTTACCTTCAGAGTTTAGAATATCTTTATATGTCCATATTTTCTCAAAGCTAACTAGATTTGGGTGTACAAATGCTTCCATTGTTGACAGCCATCCTGGGATTTTCAAATATATTTTGGTTTTTATTTTACCATGTTAGTAATAATGCATTTCTAATATAGCGGTTTTGAAAATGTTTTATGAATTTTATTTTTCCCATACCATAAAAAAGCATGCCAACCAAGTTGTAAGTCATTTCCCTCTAAGTACAACAATCTTTTGTGTCTGAGGGTTATCCATTCTTTTACCCATGTTAACACCGATGCTTGATAATATAAAACCCAGTCTGGCAAACCAAAACCTCCATTTCCCCTTAGTTTCTTGTAACATTTTCAATTTAATTCTAGCTTTCTTTCCTTACCAGATAAATTTTAAAATTAAGGAGTTCAGCTCTTCAAAAAAAAAATTCTCTATAGATTTATAGGTATACGTATTCATTTTCACCATAGCAATTCTCCCTAACATCTACAATTGCAGATTTTTCAATTTTTTCCAAATCAAGTTTTATTTGGTTTAGTGATATTATATAGATTAAGGAAGTTAATCACTCATTGGTTCCTTGACATGTGTTTCTTTTGATTTCTTGCCCTGCCCTACTTTACCCTCCTTCATACATTGCATATTTATGCTAATAAGCTTTCTTATCAAAAGGGTTGTGTGTTTTATTATTATAATAAGCTAGAGGTTACCAAAGTTTATGTCTACATGCCTTAGCTAGCATCCTTCTCACAGAGTCCTGCTAACTTTGTTGTAACATTTTTCTTGCTGGGCAGTCCTGCCCACCATTTGTTACTGGTCTTATTACACCCATCTGCAACTTTCTGCCTTGGCAATTTCTTTAACAAACTTCACTAATTCCAGCCTGAGACCTTCACCCCCTGTGTGCCTCCAATTTTTTGAAGACAGATTTACCATAGTCCTTGACTCACAACCATTCATTTAGTGACAGCATTGAAAAAAGTGACTTATGACAATTTTTCACATTTATGACCATTGTAGCGTCCCTGTGGTCAGTGATCAAAATTTGGATGCTTGGCAAGTGGCATGGATTTGTGATGGTTGCAGTGTCCCGGGGTCAGGTGATCTGCTTTTGAGACCTTCTGCAAAGCAAAGTCAATGGGGAAGCCAGATTCGCTGTACAACCGTGTTACTAAGTTAACATCTGCAGTGGTTCACTTAATAACTGTGGCAAGAAAGGTTGTAAAATGGGACAAAACTTCACTTAATTGTCTTGGTTACCGACGGAAATTGCCTTTAGGGAGAAATAGGTACCCTTTGCCAGCTCACTTTCCACATTTGCTATAGAGCAAGATCATCATAGAGTCCTCCAAAGTCTTGAGTGCAGACCCTGAAAAACACTCCTGGTGGGTCAGGCCAAAGCCACCTCAGCCCAAGCTTTTGTTTCTCAGTGATGCTTCTCAGGTGACTGCAAGCAGGAGACTCAGGCAGCTCACTTTCCTGCCATTACAGGTAGTCCTCGACTTAGAATCGTTCGTGTAGTGACTGTTCAAAGTTACGACGGCAATGGAAAAAATGACCATCCCTGTGGTTACATGATCCAAATGTGGACACTTGGCAACTGGCATGTATTTATAACGGCTGTATATATCTTCTAACTGGGTCTTCCCTCCGATGTAATTCTTTACGGAAAAGAAACTCAAATCTTGTATTTTCTCTTCAGATCAAGGTTGGGGATTGGCTGAAGGCTCAGAAGGAGGAGAAAGAAAAAATAGCTACATACAAAACGGACACAGAGCAAAGAGTTCAGGAGATGCTTGTAAGTATTGATCCAACAGTGAGGAGCTTCTGAGCTAATAGGAAGGAGAACACCACCCGCCATCTTTAATAATAGGCAGCCTGTTTGTAAGTACAAGTTCTGACTTAAATGAAATTTAAGTGCCCGAACACTGTGCCCGAACACAGTTAAAGACAGTGTTCGGGCACAGATGATTTTAAGAAAATTTTAATTGACACACAGCTTCCAATATTTGGCTTTTAATTTGGTTTTATGGGGTTTTTTGTTTTTTGATGTATTTTGTTTGTATCTGTTTTAATATGCTGTGCACCGCCCTGAGTCCTACGGGAGAAGGGCGGTATATAAATTAAATTATTAAATTAAATTAAATTATCTGTATCTGTATCTTTGACTGGGATGTCACCATTGGCTGAATGGGTCACAGTTGGGTTAAGGGCACCTGTCACATGGGCCATGTTTTATAAAGTGGGTTTGGTTTGCATATAAATTAAGGGAGACCATATTTCATCTTATTGAAACAAATGTGAAATCAAACATTTTTCTGTCTACTTTTTTGAAATTCCTGATTGCCAAGAAAATTTTCATGAGAGATTATTTAACTTGAGCCTTTTTTTGGTTTTTAGAAACCTTTCCCCCTGTACTTGTTGATGTCAAAATGGTTTTTTTTTTCTCCCTAGGAAATTTTCCCATCTCATTTCAGGACTCTTCAGGGAATCTGTTTAAATATTATAATAATAAAAATAAATATAATTAAGTACAAATAAAACAAAAATATGCCTTTTGCTTTTTCTGTCTTCTTGTTCTAGGACCACATCGAAAAAGAGAAAAAAAATGTAGTGGCTGAATTCAGAGAACTACAACTCTGGTTAGAAGGACAGGAGAAGCTTATATTGGCTAGAATGGAAGAGACAGAGAAGAAGATTATGGCAATAAAGGAGAAGTTTTTGGCCAAGCACATGGAGGAACTGTGCTCTCTTGACGATCTCATCCAGGAGATAGAGGAGAAGCATCAGCAGCCAGCCAGCAAACTCTTAACAGGTCAGGCAGGAAGTTGAGATCATAGAATCATAGGGCTAGAAGGGACCTTGGAGGTCTTCTAGTCCAATCCTCTGCCCAAGGCAGGAGTCCTTATACCATCCTGAAGAAATGGTTGTCCAATCTATTATTGGAAGCCTCCAATGATGGAGCAGCCACAACTTGGGGAGGCAGGCCGTTCCACTGATTAATTGTTCTCATTTTCAGGAAATTCTTCCTTATTTCTAGGTTGGATTTCCTTCTGATGAGTTTCCACCCCTTGCTTCTTGTCCTGCCCTCAGGTGCTATAGAGAGTAAATCGATGCCCTTTCTCCTATGACAGTCTTTCAAGTATTGGAAGATG
>NW_015387912.1:110342-112950 GCF_001527695.2 Protobothrops mucrosquamatus | reverse complement strand
CCTTATCATCTTTATTGCTCCTCTCTGCATTCTTTCTGGGGCCTCAGCATCTTTTTTGTATCCTGGTGTACCAATGATGAGGTGGAGTAGACTGCTTTAGCCTCACCACAGAATCCTGTTTTTGACTCTTTCCTTTTTTTCCTTTTTCCTAAATGTTATTGAAATTATAATAGCGAAAAGTACAAATGAAAATAAAGAAAATAGGGAAATGGAGAAGGATAAGAATGGGAAAGAAGTGTAAGATAAAGGGGAAAGACAAAAAAAGCATCGTCTTCCAACTTTTTTCAATGCCATAAAATACAAAATAAAATTACAATCTCAACTTTTTACTTTTACATATCAGTATTAGCCTGTCTATAAAAACAAAGTGCAGTAAGCAAAAATCAAGTGTTTGGTATTCATTTTTTTTGTCTCAAACACAAAGTCCAGAAGCAGTTTCCAAGTAGAAACTAATATATATATATTTTTCTCTAATTAAAGCAATTTTGTCATTTTTTTCTAGATCCATCATTTTTCCCATCCATTCTTCTGTTGTAGAGATTGATATATAGATAAGATAATCTTTATTGTCATTATTTTTGCTGTGGGCACACTGGTATACATAAAAAATGAAATTCTGTTGCCTGTCCTCAAAAGTATACACATACATAATACACATATAAACATGCTATATACATGCATACCTACCACCCTTACATATAAATATTAGTCACTGTCCATCTTGAATACATAGCGGAAAGAGGAAGCTTGAAAGTTCACACGGTTGATACCACGGAGCCTCCTCCCAGAAGGTAACAGGGAAAACAGGTCATGAAGAGGATGTGTTGTGTCCCAGATAATCTTGCGGGCCCTGCTCAAACAACGCTTTTATGCCATCATGTCCTGGATAGAAGGGAGGGAACTGCCAATAATCTTTTCTGCCATCCTCACCACTCTCTGCACCGCCTTCCTGGCTGGAGCAGGGATGCTTCCAAACCAGACAGTAATGCAATATAACAGGATGCTCTCGATATCTTTCCATTTCTGTGCTTGTAGGATTCTGGCTGCACTCGTGATCCTGAATGCATGATTACGTGACCACAGGACAATGCACCCATCATAAATATGAGTCAGTTGCCAAGCGGCTGGATTTTGATCACACAATCATGGGGATGCTGCAACGGTGGTAACTGGAAAATGGCCATATGTCACTGTTTTCAGTGTGGTGGTAACTGGGAAAAGGGTCACTAAATGAACTGTTGAAATACACAATTCAGAAAAAGCAGGCCATGCGAAAAGCAAGAATTGAAAGTGCTGGTCACTATCCCTTTATTCTTCACCATTTTAAGAATACCTGCTTAAGGTTCCTATTGCCTATTAGGGGATGTGGTGGGTGTTCTTTGTGGGGTCTCCTCCCCTTAATCTCCAGGGCAAGGGAAACCCCAACACTTGTGTGGAATTCAATTAACCAGTGGAACAACCTGCCTACAGAAGCAGTGAATGCTCCAACACTGGAAGTTTTTAAGAAGAGACTGGACAGCCATTTGTCTGAAATGGTATAGGGTTACCTGCCTGAGCAGGGGGTTGGACTAGATGACTTCCAAGGTCCCTTCAAACTTTATTATTATTATTATTATTATTATTATTATTATTATTATTCAACTGGGGTATAATTTTTGTAACAAGGAAGTAAAAATAAACTGCTTTAAAAAAGGTGAGCGGCTGGGGGAAAAAAGCAATTTTTTTTAAAGAAAAAAATACTTTTTAATTATATGTCAGTTTGTATCTGGTTTCACACATTTATGAATTTTAAGAATGGAACTGCATAGAAATGGCTCCTTTCATTTTTCCGTCTCTCTTTTTTAGGACATTGAAAGCATCTTGAAGAAGTAAGTGACTCCACCCTTCTTTTTACAGTCTCAGAGATCAGCAGCTCCTCCAGCAGTTTTCCTATTTTGGAAAGTTCTGTTTGTATTTCGCAGTAATTTAAAGAAAATGTATTGTATTTCAAGGCTTCATAAATATTTCCCCAGACAACCTCAACACAATATAACTAGCAATATTTGATATGGTGAATTATTATGGTTGGTCCCATAGTCATTGTGGGACATGATGTTTAGATTGAATTTGGTATTTTTATCCATCTGTGGAATCCTTCCCTAGGATAGACAGAGGTTTGATGGTGCTAAAGGTATCATTGTAGGATGTAAGCTGTTCAAAGTAAAGCTGCCTTTTGCAATTGTCAGTGGTTTTATCAGTGCCGATGCTGTTTCAGTGGTGCTCCAGATGTTTTATTTATTTATTTATTTATTTTATTACATTTATATCCCGCCCTTCTCCTTACGGACTCAGGGCGGCTAACAATCGGATAAAAATACAAGAATACAATACAAGTTTAAAATTAATTAAAAGGGAAATATTTAAATCTAGTCCAATTAAAATATAATTAAAACCCCCTCTAAAATCCCCTAGGCCAGTCCCGCAAGCTGGAACAACCATGTCTTAAGGGCGCGGCGGAAGGAAGGGAGATCAGGGATCACCCTGATCTCTGGGGGCAGTTCATTCCAGAGGGTGGGAGCTCCCACAGAGAAGGCCCTCCCCCTTGGGGTCGCCAGCCGGCACTGTCTGG
>NW_015387912.1:101600-107557 GCF_001527695.2 Protobothrops mucrosquamatus | reverse complement strand
GCCACCGCGTTGGGCCACTAGGCCGCCGCTGCGTCAGGCCGTCAGGCCGCCACCGCGTCGGGCCGCTAGGCTGCCGCTGCATCGGGCCGCCAAGCCGCCGCCGTGTCGGGCCGCAGATCTTCCTGGCCGCAGATCTTCCTGGCCGCGTCGGGCCGCAGATCTTCCTGGCCGCTAGGCCACCAGGCCGGGCTTCGCTAGGCCACACTAGGCCTCTCCATGCCTGGGCCGCCCTCCGTAGCTCCGCAGCTCCGCCCGCATCAGGCCGCCAAGTCGCCGCGTCAGGCCGCCACGTCGGGCCGGAGCTCTTCCTGGCCGCAAGGCCACCAGGCCGGGCTTCACTAGGCCTCGCTAGGCCTCTCCGCGCCTGGACCGCCCTCCGCGGCTCTGCAGCTCCGCTCGCAGCCCCGCCCAGCCCAAGCCTGGCGGTCCCGCGGTCCATCACCCGTCCTCTTCGCTCGCCGACCCTCTCCTCTTACCAGCTCCTGGCCGGCGAGCACCCCCGGACCTTCACCAGGTCTATACCCTTGGGACTATACCCAAGGCGTATATTACTATTGGTGCTACTTTTGCTTTCTTTTGCCACAGTTGTTCTACTTCTATTTGCAGATCTTTGTATTTTGTTATTTTCTCCAGTTCTTTCTCTTTTATTCCTTTGTCTCCAGGTAATACTATGTCTACTTTTTTAATCTTTCTCATCAATAATTGTCAAGTGTGGGGTGTTATGCAGCAGCCTTTGAATTCTAAAGTCCCAAAGCACTTTAGGCTTTTTCATTTTCTATCACTTTGTCTATTTCATGATCCCGTCAGTTTACTATAATTATAATTATTATAAGAACCCCTTTTTCTACTATATTATCTGTTCTCAGGATTTATCACTCAGTTTCATCATCATCATCATCATGATCATAGAGTTGGAAGGAACCTTGGAGGTCATCTAGTCCAACCCCTTGCTCAGGCAGGAAATCCTATACCATTTCAGACAAATGGCTGTCCAGTCTCTTCTTAAAAAACTTCCAGGGTTGGAGCATTCACAGCTTCTGTAGGCAGGTTGTTCCACTGATTAATTGTTCTAACTGTCAGGAAAATTCTCCTTAGCTCTAGGTTGCTTCTCACTTTGGTTGGTTTCCATCCGTTGCTTCTTGTCCTGCCTTCAGGTGCTTTGGAGAATAGCTTGACTCCCTCTTCTTTGTGGCAACCCCTGAGATATTGGAACACTGCTATCATGTCCCCCCTCGTCCTTCTCTTCATTAAACTAGACATACCCAATTCCGTTCCTTATATGTTTTAGCCTCTAGTCGCCTAATCACCTTTGTTGCTCTTCTCTGTACTCTTTCTAGAGTCTCAACATCTTTTTTACATCATGGTGACCAAAACTGGATGCAGTATTCCAAGTGTGGCCTTACCAAAGCATTGTAAAGTGGTATTAACACTTCACGTGATCTTGATTCTATTCCTCTGTTAATGCAGCCTAGCACACTGCTGGCTCATATTTAAGTGACTGTCCACTAGGACTCTGAGATCCCTCTCACAGTTACTACTATTGAGCCAGGTACCACCTATACTATACCTGTGCATTTGGTTTTTCTTGCATAAATGTAGAACCTTAATTTTTTCACCATTGAATTTCATTTTGTTTGATAGCGCCAGTGTTCAAGTCTGTCCAGATCCTCCTGTATCTTAAGCCTATCTTCTGGAGTGTTGGCTATTCCTGCCAGCTTGGTGTCATCTGCAAATTTGGTAAGTTCCCCATATATCCCCTCATCCAAATCGATGTTGAAGAGCACTGGGCCCAGAACAGAGCCCTGGGGCACCCCACTACACACTTCCCTCCATGTAGATGCAGTTCCATTGAGGACCAAATGCTGAATGCGGCCGGTCAGCCAGCTACGAATCCATCTGGTAGTGATGCTGTCTAACCCACATTTTTCTATCTTATCAAGTAGTAGGTTGTGATGTACTTTATCAAATGCCTTACTGAAGTCCAAGTAAATTATATCCACAGCATTCCTCTGGTCCACTAATTTTGTCACTTGGTCAAAGAATGCAATAAGATTTGTCTGGCATGATCTGTTTTTGACAAACCCGTGTTGGCTTTTAGTAATGACTTTGTTTGCCTGTAGGTGTTCGCTAATTCGTTGTTTGATTATCTTTTCCAGAATCTTCCCAGGTATTGAGGTCAGGCTGATAGGTCTGTAATTTCCTGGGTCCTTTTTTCCCCCTTTTTTGAAGATGGGAACTACATCAGCTCTTTTCCAATCCGCCGATAGTTCCCCAGTGCTCCAGTATCTTTGAAAGATATAGTTCAGTGGTTCTGAGATCACATCTGCCAGTTCCTTCAGAATCTTGGGGTGTAATCCTCTGGTCCTGGTGATTTGAACTTGTCTAGGTTGAACAGGTGCTCACTTACCATTTTCATTTTCTTGTCTATCTTAACTTCTGTTTCTAGCCAGTTTTTTACGGTATCCTGTATTTTGAACCCTAGTTGTTGATTCCAATATTAACGTCCCCTCTGAATTTTCTCTGGTCAAGGCTAAACATTTACTTTCAATACCTCTTCAAAGAGTGCTTCTAGTCAGCTTGTTGCTCTTCTGTTTTCAGCCTCTCCTACAATACTTTTTAATATGTGGTACACAAAACTCAACCCTTCAGCCCAGAACAAAGCGTAAGTAGCACAAACCCTGATTTGGAAACTTTGCCTCTGTTCCTGCATCTTTTTGTAGCAGATTACACTTCTGATTCATATTTAGCTTCAGTTTGTATTCAGCTTCCCTTGCAACTAGTACAGGTAATCTTCAACTTAAGACAATAATGGGGACTGGAACCCCTTTCCCTAAGCATTGCTGTCATTAAGTGAGCGATCATGTGGTAGCAATCAACTTTACAACCTTTACAACCAGACTGGTATTTTCAAATACGTTTGTTCTTTAATTTTTTCCATACTAGCAGTAATGCATTCCTAATATAATGTCTTTGAAGGTAGCTATGTATATCACTCTTCCCATACCATCTTGTAATATTTTTACATTTATTCTCGCTTTTTTGCCTTGCCGTATAAATTTCAATATCATTTTATTTAATTCTTCAAAGTATTTTTTCCCTAGTCTTATTGGAATTGTCTGAAACAGGTACAATAATCTTGGCAAAATATTCATCTTAATTGTAGCTATTCTACACAGCAAGGACAGTTGTAGGTTTTTCCAATTTTCCAAATCTACTTTAATTTGCGCTTTCAATTTATCACAGTTATCTTCTTTGATAGTTACACATCTTGCTGTTAATTAAACTCCTAGATATTTAACTTTCTTTGCAATCTGCAAACCCATCATCTTGGCAAATCTCTTTTCTGTTTATCTGTAAAGTTTTTAACTAATATTTTAGTTTTCTCTTTGTTTACTTTCAATCCTGCCACTGCACCGTATTTTTCTATTTTCTCAATTAGTTTAGGTCCTGTTTCTTGTGGTTCTTCTAAAATAAACACCAAATCATCAGCAAATGCCTGTAGTTTGTACTCCTTCTTTATTTTCATGCCTTTTATTCCACTGTCTTGCCTAATATTTCTGTTTAACACCTCTAAAGTTAAAATAAATAACAGTGGAGATAGGGGACATCCTTGCCTTGTACCCTCAGTTATATTAAAGTTCTCTGTCAAGTCCCCATTTTTAATCACCTTTGCTGTTTTTTTATGGTATATTGCCTTAATCGTGTTAATAAATTTATCTCCAAAGTCCATATACTTTTAATTGTAAAAGCATAAATTGCCAGTTCACATTGTCAAATGCCTTCTGTGTGCCAAGAAAAATCAGTGCCATTTGCTTTCCAGGGTGCATCTCATAATATTCCAATGTATTCAAGATCATCTGCATATTATTTTTAATTTGCATCTTAGGTAGAAATCCATTCTGATCTACGTGTATAAAGTCATTTAAAAACCTTTTCAATCGCTCTGCTATTATTGAATCGTAGATTTTGTAATCTACATTTAACAACGATATTGGCCTGTAGTTTTTTTTTTATTTGTGGTGAATTAGAGTGTTCTTTACGTATCAATGTAATATTCGCTTCCGTCCATATTTTAGGTAGCTTTGCTTCTGACATTGCTTCATTATAAACTTTGAGCATAGCTGGGCCTATTGTGTCTTGTAAATGTTTATAAAATTCTACCGGTAGACCATCTGGCCCAGGAGATTTGTTATTTTTTTTTGTCTCCTAATTGCTTTAGTTAGCTCCATCATTGTTATTCTTTCATTCAGCGTGGTCTTCACTTCTTCAGAAACTTTTGGCAATTTAGCTTTTTCCAGATATTTTATTTTAACTTCTGATATTTTCTCTTGGCTATATAATTTTTCATAGAATTCCTTTATTATTTTTTTCTTGGCTTCATTTTGGTATTGAATATACCAGTCTCATCTCTCAATCTTTGTATCAACTTCTTTTCTTTCTCTTTTTTAAGTCTGAATGCCAGTCATCTTCCTGGCTTATTTGCATTTTCAAAAAAATTCTGTTTTGCTGCTTTGATTTTTTTTTGTGCCAATTCCTCTTTCTCGAATATATTTAATTTATGTTTTACTAATTCCATTTGATTTTTAAGATTTGGTTTTTGTGGTTCTCTCTGTAGTTCTAGTTCTAATCTTTTATATTCTTCTTCTTCCAGCCCCAGCTTCCTGTTCTTATTCCACACGTTATTAAAACAATAGCTAAGCAGAGAAATGATTGAAGCCTGGGAAACAGGGCCCTTGTCAGTCAATCACCAGCTTACCAGGTACTTAGGAACTGAGGACAGGGCAACACAAAGAAAGAACAATCACTGACTTAATGGCCGGCCATCAACACCCCACTTAACAACTAAAAGTCACACATAACCAGGCATCACATGTATACAATGTGCAGGACAGCCCAGTGTACATACTGTGGAGAGAGGGCAGTTCCAGCACGAATCCAAAAGCTTGGAAGAATAAACCTCTGGTCCCGGTGACCAACTCAGACTGGATCCTCAAGCACCATCTGATGTTTTAGAAAGCTTCTTCCATTGGGAGGATAATAATCATTGTTCTTTTGCCTTGCCAGGTACCAGGCGAAGAAAACATATGAGAATCCGGTGGATTTACTTGTAGACCCGATGTGGACAATCTGGGATTACAGTGATCTCACTGTGCTTCTGAAAAGTGTCATGAAAAAATTTAGAGGTAAAAAACAGCTGTCGAGGTGTTATGCTGGATGACATTTTGACCCCAGAGCATCCCAAAGAGATTCTGGGTCAGTGTCAGGGGGATCAAAGAGGGATCGATGTCAGGATCAGTGGAAGAGACACCTTCATTTCTCTGGGGAAAGGCCTTGTGTCTTGGCACCAGGAGGGGGAACAGGAGCTTCCTGGTTTCTCTCGTTAAAGATGAGCTAGCTAAAAACAGGAACCATTAGCCAGTCATAATTGACCATTTACAGGCAGTCCTCGACTTACAACAGTTCATTTACTGACTGTTGGAATTTAGAACGGCACTGACTTAGAACCATTTTTCACATTTATGACATCCCCACAGTCACGTGATTCACATTCGGATGCAACTGATTCAAATTTATGACAGTTGAAGTATCCACAGGGATCCCCACAGTCATGTGATTTACATTCGGATGCTTACAACTGATTCATATTTATGACGATCGTGTGATCATTTGTCACATTCTGACAAGCAAAGTCAATGGGGAAACCAGATTCACTTCACAACTGTGTTACTAATTTAGCAACTGCAGTGATTCACAACAAATGTGGCAAGAAAAGTCGTAAAATAGGGCAACATTGACTTAACAAATTTCTCACTTAGCAATATAAATTCTGGGCTCAATTGTGGTCATAAGTCAAGGGCTACCTGTATTCTTTATTTCCCAATTCCATATTCACTGATCACTGGGGAAGTTGAATAAGCTTTCACTAAATATAATGGAATATATACAGGTAGTCCTTG
>NW_015387912.1:98659-100112 GCF_001527695.2 Protobothrops mucrosquamatus | reverse complement strand
TTCCAACAAGCGGGCCTGGCCTAGGGAGGATTTTTAAATTGGGTTTTTTAGAAATTTTAATTATCACAACACTAAAATTTTGGTTTTAATTTGGTTTTATTCGGTGGGGTGTGTGGGTCTCTCTTTGTTTTAATAATGTTGTGAGCCGCCCTGAGTCCTTCGGGAGAAGGGCGGGATACAAATTGGAATAATAAATAAATAAATAAAATTGAGTAATCATTAAATTAATGGTTATGTTGAGGACTACCTGTATATGGAAAATATAGCAGAATATATTTATATCTGACAAAATAGATATAGCCACCAATGACATTCTGACTTGTAGCATCACTGGGGATTTTTAAAAAGAAGCTAGACAGTCACTTGTCTGAGATGATAGGTTGTCCTGCTTGAGGAGGGGGCTAGACTAGAGAACCTCTAAGGTCCCTTCCAGTTCAATTCTATTCCTATTCTATTCTATGTCGGTCACCAAGATGAGAGTTTCTATCTTCCGGGCTTTCGGTCCCTCCCTGGAACCCACCTTCGTGTCTGCCTTTCTAAAAAGCCACACACAGACAGTATAAATATCATACAGAAAACAGCACACACTCTCTGCTAGAGAGAAATTCCCTGAAGATAGGCTCCAGCAAGGGCCTGGAAGACAAAACCTCTCGTCCCATTGACCGACCCAGATGGGATCCTGCAAAGCAAACCAGGGTATCTGTAGGGAGGCCCTTCTGTCACTCCAGTTCCAGTGATCAGATGCTGAATCCCTCCCTTTTCTTCCCCAGATACTCTGGAAAGTGGACTTCAACTCCAGGAAGGTAAATAGGAGTTATTAAGAATCTCATATATCGCTTGCTATTTTAAGCTCTGATGCTGGTAGCTTTAAGAGAAATACTGTGCAATAGACTGACAAAAAAAGCATAAGATTAGCTACCCTGAAGACTACGATGATCCAGTAAACTTAAATGATTTTATTATTTATGACCTGTTACTTGCTATTTATATGTACACTGTGAGCTTATCCACTGAAGACATTCCTTGTGTGTCTGATCACACTTGGCCAATAAAGAATTCTATTCTATTCTATTCTATTCTATTCTATTCCATTCCATTCCATTCCATTCTATTCTATTCTATTCTATTCCATTCCATTCCATTCCATTCCATTCCATTCTATTCTATTCTATTCTATTCTATTCTATTCTGTTGCATTCCTTTCCATATAAAGAGCGACAAAGAAAAGTATAGGATTAGATACCTTAAAGACTGTGAAAATCCACTAAATATAATCTAGAAAATTGATGTCAGTCTTAGTGTAGAATGAAATATTTGCATAAATGGGAAAATATGGGCTGGTACTGAAAGGAATATAGAACTCCTGCCAGGCTAATAACATCCTCTTCATTTTACTGCCTGACTATAAATTGGTGAGAGACCAGGTCTTTGGGAGCAGAGAAATTAAGTCCTT
>NW_015387912.1:93614-98273 GCF_001527695.2 Protobothrops mucrosquamatus | reverse complement strand
CTGCCTGACTATAAATTGGTGAGAGACCAGGTCTTTGGGAGCAGAGAAATTAAGTCCTTTGGGTCACAGCAAATAGCAAAGTTGGAGCACCAGGGATGTCCCAGGGGTGCTTTTTTCACGAGGTAACTGGATTTTCTTGTTTTTCTTTGAAGACATTTCGCTTCTCATCTAAAGAAGCTTCTTCAGCTCTGACTGGATGATGGGGTGAGGGTCAGAGTCAGAGCTGAAGAAGCTTCTTGGATGAGAAGCGAAACATCTTCGAAGAAAAACAATGAAGTCCCGTTGCCTCGTGAAAAAAAGCGCCTTTGGGACAACCATGACCTGGATGACTGAGAATCTCCAGAGACATCAAGCACCAGGGATGTCTCCACCTTGTGAGCCATCAAATTGATGAAAGCAGAGGTTTCCTGTGCAGAAGCCTCCCCTTTTGTACATCCCTGTGACATCCTGATGCTCATAGAAAAAAGGGCAGAGCTTCCTCACATTCCATCATGTGCCCCAAGTTCCCTGTGGGGGGATCCCTCTGACTCTGCCAGTTCAGAACTGAAACATGACGGCCTCTTGCTCTGCCTGATCTTCTGGATTAAAGCTCCAGGTAGAATCCCTGTTCAACCTTGGCCCTCCCGGGAACTCACTGAAGGCAAAGCCAACCACTCTTCACCCCCCATCCCAATCTTCCCACCTGCAAGATGGAAGTTAAAGAGATTGATATGCAGGGATGTTAGAAGGGGGTGAAGCACCATGAAGGCTTGGAAAGACAAGGCAACGGGCCGTTTATAAAATCAGTGAATCTTCCAGTCCTGGAAGCTGAACTCCTTTCAGAGTGGAGGTCGTAGGGTTGATATATTGGGGGTCAAAACACAAACCAGGCCTGCAGCCTAAGCTTTTGTTCTTCTTCCTTCCTTCCCGTTTGCAGTGGAGGTAATTCTGGATCCATACATAGACCATCCTCGCCACGTTTGCATCCCCGAAGATGGAAAAAGCGTCAGAGTATTTAAGACACGTAAACAAATATATCCTTTCCTAAACAGCAGGATATTTGAAGGTTGTCCATATGTCCTTGGCTGTCAGACGTTCTCAACAGGGAGACATTTCTGGGAAGTTACTGTAAGAAATACAAAAGGATGGCGTGTAGGGATTACCGACAAGGCATTGAACGTAAGGCATCTTGATGAGCACGCCAGCCACTGGCAGGTTTATAAATGGGAAAAGAAATACGGGACCTACTCTCCGTCAGTACGCTCTGAACTGGTCCTGACTGAGGAGCTCACGAGGATCCGCATCTCTCTCAACTGCGAAGGAGGACAAGTGAGCTTTTTTGATGCCAGGACCGCAGCACTGCTCTGTACATTCTCAGACACTTCCTTGGTTGGAGAGACCCTTCTGCCCTGTTTCTTTTTGCGTGATGACGCTTTAATGACACTCCCCTAAAAGAGGGGACCTCCATAGGCAAACCTTTGCAAAAATCCCTATTTGCTAAGCTGTAGTCGCTGAAAGCCTTTAAAACAGAGGTTCCTTAGCTTTTTGGCTACTACACCTTCCTTGGATGCCACACTGAGTTGCTTGCGGTTGTGTAGCCTTGGAAATGGAAAGAATGGGTCAGTCAATCAATTTAAAAAATGAGGTGTCCTGTGGGAGCTTTATAGGCTTTAGTGTTATGTGTTCAAGTGTATCAATATTAAGGATACCTTATCTTACACGGCTAAACCCATAAATCATGGGTTTTAGATGTCCGTCACAGCTCTCCTTCCCATTTATGTATCCTGCTTGTTTCTTTAATGTTTAGTTGCAATCAGTGAGTGTGTAGGTTCCCATAATTTAATATATTCTGTTTTCTTTCCCTTTTTTTCTTTCTTTTTTTCTGTTTCTTTTTAAATGTACACAATAATCATAATCCCAACAAACTAGCAGGGCTTCAGCAAATATTAGACTCAATGTAAGATTTACAGCTTCCTAGGCTTTTTTTTTATATTACAAATCCTAGTACTGTTTCTGTCTTTTTATATATCTACTATATCATCAATGATTTGGACGAGGGGATAGATGGGGGACTCATCAAATCTGTGGATGACACCAAGCTGGCAGGAATAGCCAACACTCCAGAAGACAGGCTTAGGATACAGGAGGACCTGGACAGACTTGAACACTGGGCGCTATCTAACAAAATGAAATTCAATGGTGAAAAAAGTAAGGTTCTACATTTAGGCAAGAAAAACCAAATGTACAGGTATAGTATAGGGCAGTGGTTCTCAACCTTCCTAATGCCGCAACCCTTTAATACAGTTCCTCACGTTGTGGTGACCCCCAACCAGAAAATTATTTCCGTTGCTACTTCATAACTGTAATTTTGCTACTGTTATGAATTGTAATGTAAATATCTGATATGCAGCATGTATTTTCATTGTTATAAATTGAACATAATTAAAGCATAGTGATTAATCACAAAAACAATATGTAATTATATATTGTGAAATATTTATTTCTAATTACAAATAAATGAAATTTTGTCTTGAAGCATGGGTGCTCCACCTATGGCTCTGAAGGGAGACCTGACTTTTTCTCTTCTTTAAATGAGCCCTTGAAGTTGCCTGATTAGGTTAAGCATGACCTGTGAAAAATTAATATGATTGTGTATGGGGGGGGGGAGTGCTTATGGGGTGGGAGAAAATAAGGATTAGTTGAGGTGATACTCAAGGGGAGCTATACTTGTAGACATTTGTTGTCCATGTGTGTGATGTGGCCCACACAATTTGCCTCTTCAGCCTGAGCCACTGCCCGTTTTTCTACCTCCAGCTGAAATTCACTGAGGGTGTGGAAGAGGACCCCTGTCCTTCCAGGACATTTGATCCTAATGACCTTCAGAGCTTCTCTCTCTGAAGAAGGCAGAAGGGGAAACCTTGGCTCTTTTATGACTCGTGGACTTCAACTCCCAGAATTCCTGAGCCAGCATAGCTCAGTTCTGGAGCTGTGCCTGCCAGAATCTTAAGAGAGATTTTTGGAAGGAGGTCTTGTCCACTGAGGCAGAGGCAGCAGAAGGGAAATCCATTCCTTCCTCCCACCCCACTGCTGGTTCCACTGAGCAATAATCAACTGCTTTTGGTGCAGCAGCCAGGGCAGGAAGAATGGGGGGCATTACTACAGCAACTGCAAGAAAAGGCCCCTTGGAGCTTCTTTTTTTTTTTAATATAAATTTTTTATTATTTTCATCATAAAACACATCACAAGTACATCACAATGCTATAAACCCCCCCCCTCCCCCCCCCTGGACTTCCCAAACCTAATCCCAGGATACTATTCAAATAAAAGTAAGCTACTATTAATATCCCTAACTCCACAAAGTATTATTCTACATAAGTAGATGAAATATATAGATAAAAAAGAAACAAGTTATCTAAAAACCTAAATTATATTCCACCATTCTATGCTTTTTTTGAATATAATCAATCCATCTTCTCCATATTGATAAAAATTGTTCATTTGAATGATTCTTCAAATAAGCCGAAATTTTTGCCATTTCAGCAAGATACGAAACCTTCAATCTCCAGTCCTCCATTGTAGGTAAAACTTTACTCTTCCAATTTTGAGCTATCAACAAACGGGCAGCTGTTAAGCAGTACAACGTTAAGTTCGTTTCTTTTACATCCAAATTTTGTGTGATACCTAGGAGAAAGAACTGAGGCAGAAAAACAATTCTTTTTTTAAAAATTTGCTGTAAGTTCCACCGCAATTTTATCCAAAAAGCCTTAATAACCTTGCAAGTCCACCACATATGAAAAAAAGTTGCATCTTGTTGTCCACACCTCCAGCACTTGGATTCATAATTCTCATAAATTCGGGACATAGTTGAAGGATCCATGTGCCATCTATAAAACATTTTATAAAAGTTTTCACGCAGGTTTTAAAACTTTAAAAAAAAAAAAAAAAAAAAGGCCCCTTGGAGCTTCTTGATTCCACACTAGGAGCAGATTCATTTTGCCCCCCCCCTCCCGTCCCGGGTTTCCAGAGGCACTCTAGGAAACAGAGAAAAGGCAGGCAGGAGGGGAAAGGGAAACACATGCTGCAGACCAAAACATCCACCCAAAGCAGCTTTCATCTCCAAAGCCCCCCCCCCTTTTGATCTCTTCCCTTTTCACTGCCTGGACCAGTTTTCCTTCTCCCACCTGTAATGAAATGGCGCTCCCTTCCCCTGCATCCCATAAGTAGGAAGCCATCAAGGGGAGGGGGAGGGGGAGGGATCGAGCAGCAGGAATCAGAAAGTATGTGCTGTCTTAAGGAGGGCTGCAGGGATCTCAGAGGAGGAGAGGACAAGGGGGGGGGCAAAATACTTATGCCCGCCACATAAGTAGGAACAAAGCTCCCACATTTATCATTAGTGTGATCTACCACTGGGAATTTAGGGGATCTAATGCAAACTTCCAATTGTGTGAGGATGGGTTATCTGGGAGCTCAGTTAACTCCTGTGCAGCAACTGCCACCAACTTACTCCTCAAGAGTTTATTTATTTATTTATTTAATCCCATTTATACCCCGCCCTTCTCCCGAGGGACTCAGGGCGGCTTACAGGGAAATAAAAACAGTACAATACAATAGATAACTCTAAAAGCCAAATTAAAATATATATTAAATAACCTGTATTAAGTTTAATATTATAAAATCCCT
>NW_015387912.1:81103-93165 GCF_001527695.2 Protobothrops mucrosquamatus | reverse complement strand
GTAGGACACCTTCGACATCGTAGGAAAGCAAGGGCATTATCTTTTAGCAATGCAGATGTCCGGAGCAGCTTTTTCTGGGAAGCGAACAGACGTACCACCATCTCTCCCCCACTCTGGAGCATGAGGAGACCGCTCCTTCCTTTTATAAACCACCCGCCTCAACACGTAAAGCTTGCCGGGCTTCTTGCAAGCTCAGTCGCGTCTGCGTGCCTGCTCGCGAGATCTCGAAGCTTGGTTTTCTTCCTCCACAGCAGAAGAGTCGGGGAACTTTCCTAGCCATCCAGCTATCCATCCGCCCACGGAGGAGCAGTGGCTTCGTAGCCCCACCCATCCCCGCTTTGAGCCGAGCATCAGTTTTATAACCTGACATCTGCCTCAAAGCACTTCTCCGTCGAGAGGAGGCAGAGGTAGCAACCCGCCGGGCAGATGCCTTCTTCTTCCAACTCTCCCTCCTCCCTGAAATGATGAGAGTAGGAAGCTGCTGGCTGGGTCGCCCTGCAGAAGAAAGCAGGGCTGCGCTGGACCGCAGCCTCGCTCTTTCTCTGAAAGGCGCTTTAGCCAGCTGAGGCTCCCGGCGGCAACACAGCAGACAACCTCTACCCCGAGGCACGCCAGAGCCGGGCCAGCATCCATGAGCTCCAGAAGCAGCACCCGAACGCGGCTCTGCCCTCACCGAGCCAGATCCTTCCCTGCTCGGGCTTTCCTCCGCCTCCTGCTCCCCTCGCCTGGAGACGGATAGAGCAGTGGTTCTCAACCTTTTTAATGCCGCGACCCCAACCGGTCGTAAGTCGAGGACTAAACCGGTCGTAAGTCGAGGACTAAACCGGTCGTAAGTCGAGGACTTTCCCTGCCCGGGAGCGCCGCGCATGCGTGGTTACGCCCCCTGCGCCGGCCGAGGCGTAGCTGGCAAGCGGCAGAGATGGAGCAGGCCGACCACCAGCTGGCCCAGCCCAAGGGAGGTAAGGCACCTGCCGAAAAAAATGGCAGACAAAAAAAATGGCGGACAAAAAAAATGGCGGACAGCCATGCTTGGTGACCCCCATGAAATGGTCGATCGACCCCAAATGGGGTCCCGACCCACAGGTTGAGAACCACTGGGATAGAGGAACGGTGTCTCGGTTCCTAAGACCATCGGAAATATGTGTTTTCCGATGGTCTTAGGCGACCCGAGGGCAACCGCAATGCTGATGCGGCCCTCAATGAAATTGAGTTCGACACCCATGGTCTCTAAGGTCTACGACTGCTGTTTAATACAACCAAACCACAGGATAGAAGTTTGTATTCCGAACTTTCTGTTTACTTTTTCTTTTCAGGACATTGTGTGTTACGGAGGACTTTCCTCTCTGAACTGTGGGGCCTTGAACAATCCAGAAAGTATCTGAAGGACTACCGACCACTTCCTGTTTCAGTGGGCTCCGGTCCCTCAACAACGCCATGTATTGCATACAGGCAATGGTGGAAATTCTAGCTAATGAGACTGGGGAGCTCTTCATTGCTGCAGCAAAAGAACAAGAAGCTATACGACAAATGACAATTCCGAATACTATGGCTTTAGATATGGTAGTGGCATTCAAAGGAGGTGTGTATGCATTAATTGGACAATAATACTGTGTGTATATTCCGGACAAATCAGAGGACATCCAAAACCGAGCTGCACACATAGCAAAGATAGTTGCAACCCCCCCCCCCCATGAAAGAATGGGAAGGCTGGTGGCATTGGCTGACAGGATGGTTACCTGATTTCAGCTGGTTAAGAACCCTAATAATGATCCTGATGGGTATAGTCATTGTTCTCTTAATCACCTCTTGTGGATTACTGTCAGATCCCCAAAGAAATGTATTTTAAGCTGCCCACCCAGTGGTGCTCTTCTTCCTGTCCAAGGTTTTCATTGTTGTGAGCATTTCTGTTGAGGATTGGCAGCGGGGGTGGGGTGGGAGGTGTTTGGTTTTTATTCCCCCCGTCTGCTGGGTGGTTGCAGCAGGTTTTGGTCACTTCACATGACCCTGGGACACTGTGACCGTCATAAATATGAATCAGTTGCTAAGAATGTAAATCACAAGACCCTGGAGATGCTGCAACATTCCAGCTGATCGGCGCTTCTAGGGCTCAGCAGAAGCGCCAGGATCAGCGACGAGCTCTAGCTGGAGCCTGGCGCTGATCCTGGCGCTTCCGCTGAGCCCTGACAGCCCTGCAGCTCCAGCTGTCTCTCGCTCAGGCTTGTGTGGTGCTGCCACCGGTTCAGCTCATTCCCCTCCCCTACCACTTTTCTAGGATGGTCGCGTACCACCTGCCAGGTGCCAATGTACCACAGGTGGTCCCCGTACAACTGGTTGAAAAGCCTTGCCCTACTGTCACTAGCCCCTAATAAAAGTTCCTTTTGAGACAATGCCTGCTTCAAGAGTTCTGCTTTCTTGGGAGGCATAGCCGAGGTAGGTCCTGACTTCTGCTTTGCCTTTTCGCCTGTAAGCAAACTAGGGGGTCTCTCCGTACACAGATACTGGTGTTGGGTGAATCTTGGAAAACTAAATCATTTTCAGATTGAAAGGGGCGGGGGAATGATGGGCTGAATGCCAAAACAAAGCAAGGTTAGGCATACACTTCAAAAGAGTCCAGAAAGTCTATAATTGGGGGGCTTGTCCGGTAAGAACAAAGAATGCTTATTCACAGGGAATATGCACCTGTAAAGCTTGTAACAATTCTGGGTGGTTAGAAAGCTGATAAAAGTAACAAAGACTTAGGCATCTTGCACGCTCAGCTAAAAGTTAGGAACAGAGATGGCCTGGAGCAAATAGGATGCGTCTTAGATAACTCCTGAAGCATTCATTAGCCAAGGCTTGGGAATAGGGATGGCTAGAGACCAGTAGAATAACTGTTAGATCATTATTAAAATGTTTATTAAATGGTATTTCTTATATATCCTGCCTTATCCCACCTTCTCCTTAGTGAAAATGTATAAAGCTTTCTTAACTCTGTGGTTCGAGGTTCCTTGGCATCTTGGCCAGGATCCCTTTTCTTGGAGCGCTTCAATAAGAGAAAAGAAAAACTGCACCTTCTGTCTGGTGTTCTTCATTGGCCTCAGCACCAGGCTCAGACCCGAACTGGGGACAACCAGCATCACGCTGTCAAGAAAAATGCTTGAACATGTCCATGATATCACCAGGATTCAAACTCGACTCAATGGAGAAGTTTATTTTTTTTTGTACTTCTGCAACCCCATTCAGTAATTTGTAGGTGGGCCTGTGAGAGAGCTTTCATTTCAAGGAATTATCATTAGATTATTACTACTATTAAAAACATCCATGCAAAAAGAGATGGGTCTCAGTACAAAGAAACAAAACGTGTTTAAAATGCACCTCCCCCAACCAGGGCACAGTTTAAGCACCATCAAAATTACAAATGAAAACTCCCAACAGTTAAAATTACTATTTTCTTTTACTGCCATAAAAGCCATGAAATCCACAACAACCATAATCTACAGCCAGAGTAAATAAAAATAACCCACGAACGATAGTATCCTAATACTCTAAACCTGATGCCCATAATAATTTCCAGAGCTGTGGCCCTTTATTGGCACAAAAATGTCACAAAGAAATGGGTGCATTGCATTTGTTAAGACAGGATGAAATTGATTGCAGGCCCTGAAAACCCGTGAGCTTCTACCTCCCATTCAGGTCAACAGGTCTTTTCCTTCTCTTGCAACCATACTTACAAGCCCTGGTAACCTTACCTGAACTGAGTTTGGCTGGGCAAAGCAAACTAGGTTTGTCTTGAGGTGCTATGGATTGGCAAAGGCCGGGTGTCATGGAATGCCCCATGGAATAGGTAGATGTGTTGCACAGATAGTTTAGCCAACGTTTTAGCTGTCGGGATCTTTGGGCACGATATGAAATGGGCTTGTCAAGAAAACAAGTCTGTGACAACCCAAATAGCTGTATTTCCAGCACTTTCAGGAAGCTCCACAATAAAGTCCATAGAGATCTCTCTCCAGGGAGCCGAAGGGCTCGCCACCCGCTGTAAAAGTCCCGGCGTCTTCCCTTGCCTCCGCTTAGCTCAGTGGTTCTCAACCTTTTTAATGCCGCGACCCCAACCGGTCGTAAGTCAAGGACTAAACTGGTCGTAAGTCGAGGACTAAACTGGTCGTAAGTTGAGGACTAAACCGGTCGTACGTTGAAGACTACCCAACCGGTCGTAAGTCGAGGACTTTCCCTGCCCGGGAGCGCCGCGCATGCGTGGTTCCGCCCCCTGCGCCGGTCGAGGCGTAGCTGGCAAGCAGCAGAGACGGAGCAGGCCGACCACCAGCTGGCCCAGCCCAAGGGAGGTAAGGCACCCGCCGGAAAAGGGGAAAAAAAATGGCGGACAAAAAAAATGGTGGACAGCCTTGCTTGGCGACCCCCATGAAATGGTCGATCGACCCCAAATGGGGTCCCGACCCACAGGTTGAGAACCACTGGCTTAGCTGCAGCACATGTGGGTCAGCTCGCCACATAGCTTTCAATGTCCTTTTTCAAAGAAGGCTACCAAAGTTGCTTTTTTAGAAGATGTAAGGTTTTGATGAATGCAAAATGTCCAGCAATCTTTGAATCATGTCCAGCTTGCATTATTCTCAGTCTTAGAGAAAAAATTTTCTTTACACAGGTGCGCTAACATGTCCTTCATAAGGGAGTACAAGTTTTCCATGCATACAACATTGAGGTTCCTATAATCTACGCAGAGACGAAGCAACCCATCCTTCTTTTCTCTGAATAGCACGGGGGCTGCCATTTTGCAGGTTGGATGAAACCCCGGGCTCAATTCTTGTCTATGAACTTATGAAGCTCATTCAATTCTCCCATATATTTGCATGTAAGCGAATACCTGGGCTAGGAAGAACACCAATCTCTTGGGATTCCCATCGAATTTCACCCCCCAACAGAATTGGCTTCACTTCTGCTGGTTGGGATACGGCCCCTCTGGGTCTTTTGGGCGGGCGTGCCCATTGTGCCATTGCTGCAGGGGGAGTAGCCGCCATTGCCGCCTCAGGCACCACTAACTCTTCACCCGCATCCTCCTCTGCTTCTTCCTCTGCTTCCGATTGGTGTCAAGTCCTTCAACCTTGCAGGTCTAACTTCCCAATACCTGCCTCTAAAATTCACATTTGGCCTCTCCTTCCCGATAGCTCCACCCACATTTCCTCCCTCCTTCCTCCCCCTATAAAAAGGGGAGGGGCCTTTCCATTGCAAGCCAATCCCATCTCCCCATGGATTCTCAGAGACCCCTCTTTCAAAGGCCGCCCTGAGTCCTACGGGAGAAGGGCGGGATATAAATCCAAAAAATAAATAAAAAAATAAAATAAATAAATGCTGCAGAGCAGGAACAACCCTAGGGGGAGTCAACAAAGGCCTTAGGGTTGGAAGCCCCACCCCTTATTTACATATGGATAGAAGGCGGGGACTGACTGCCATTTTGACTTTTTTGATCTGCTTTGGGACACCCTCGCTGTAATCCCCATCCCTTTTGAGATTCTGTTGGGCTATATCGATGGCTCATTTGGATTCCTCACATGCTCCTTTGCCAGCAGCAGCTTGTCAACTCTTCAATTGTTTAGATCAGGGATGTCAAATTTGCAACGTCACATGACATGTCACGTGTAGCAACTTTTTTTGCCATTGCTGGCAATGGGGTGGGCGCAGTTTCGCTATGATGCATCCCGGCAGTTTGACACCCCTTATTTAGATGCTTTGAGATAATAATAATAATAATAATAATAATAATAATAATAATAATAATAATAATAATAATAATAATAATAATAATAATAATAATAATAATAATAATAATAATAAAATAATAATAATAATAATGATGATGATGATGATGATGATGTTGGAAGGGACCTTAGAGGTCATCTAGTCCAACCCCCTGCTCAGGCAGGAAACCCTATACCATTTCACACAAATGGCTGTCCAGTCTCTTCTTAAAAACTTCCAGTGTTGGAGCATTCACCACTTCTGAAGGCAGGTTGTTCCACATCACTCGGACAAATGGCTGTCCAGTTTTTTCTTAAAAACGTCCAGTGTTGGCGCATTCACCACTTCTGGAGGCAGGTTGTTCCACTGGTTAATTGTTCTAACTGTCAGGAAGTTTCTCCTTAGTTCTAGGTTGCTTCTCTCCTTGTTCCAAAGAGCTGCTGTTAAGCATTCAAAGTCACCATATTAAAGTTTAGTTTCACTCCCCTTATATTTATTTATTTAATTGTGTATCTCACCTTTATTATTTTTACAAATAACTCAAGGTGGCAAACAGTTACATAGTAGTAACTGTGAGAGGGACCTCGGAGTCCTAGTGGACAATCATTTAAATATGAGCCAGCAGTGTGCTGCAGCTGCCAAAAAAGCCAACACAGTGCTGGGCTGCATTAACAGAGGGATAGAATCAAGATCACGTGAAGTGTTAATACCACTTTACAATGCCTTAGTAAGGCCACACTTGGAATACTGCATCCAGTTTTGGTCACCACGATGTAAAAAAGATGTTGAGACTCTAGAAAGAGTACAGAGAAGAGCAACAAAGATGATTAGGGGACTGGAGGCCAAAGCATATAAGGAATGGTTGCTGGAATTGGGTATGTCTAGTTTAATGAAGAGAAGGACGAGGGGGGACATGATAGCCATGTTCCAATATCTCAGGGGCTGCCACAAAGAAGAGGGAGTCAGGCTATTCTCCAAGGCGCCTGAAGGCAGGACAAGAAGCAATGAATGGAAACTAACCAAAGAGAGAAGCAACCTAGAACAGTGGTGGCGAACCTATGGCACGCGTGCCAGAGGCGGCACTCAGAGCCCTCTCTGTGGGCACACGCACCATGCCCCAGAGATGGCAACCGTCCCTCTTCAACCAGCCGCCCGCTAACTCGCTGAGGTCCCACATGGCTGGATGCATCCCAGCTCTCTGGCCTCTGTGTGCAGGGGCCGAGGGTGTCAGCCAGCAGCCACCCTGGCCCCTGCCTCACCTTGCCCTGTGACAATGGCACCCCCACCCTGCCTCACCTTGTCTCTCCTCACCCCGCAGGACGAGCCTCCTGCCCACTGCCTCACCTGCCAGAGACCCCCTGGATCTCCCCTAACCCTGCCCAGCCCCCACAGGAATCCCTCCCCACGAGCAACATTGAGGTGATCACGCCCACCTTAGCTACACCCACCCAATCTGCCATGACCACCACAGCCACGCCCATCCAATGGGCCACACCCACCTGGCATTCGGCGATAAATAAGTGGGTTTTGGGTTGCAGTTTGGGCACTCGCTCTCTAAAAGGTTCGCCATCACTGGCCTAGAACTAAGGAGAAACTTCCTGACAGTTAGAACAATTAACCAGTGGAACAACCTGCCTCCAGAAGTGGAAATGCGCCAACACTGGACGTTTTTAAGAAAAAACTGGACAGCCATTTGTCCGAAATGGTATAGGGTTTCCTGCCTGAGCAGGAGGTTGGACTAGATGACCTCCGAGGTCCCTTCCAACTTTATCATTATTATTATTATTATTATTATTATTATTATTATTATTATTATTACATCTTCCTCCAGGTAGAGTCCCTGTTCCCACCTTGGCCCTCCCAGGAACTCACTGAAGGCAAAGCCAACCACTCTTCACTCCCGACCCCATTACTGTCATCTGCAAGGTGGAAGCTAAAGAGAGTGATGTGTAGGGTTGCTGGAAGAGGTTACACAACTGCAAGCAACTCAGTGTGGCATAGAACACTAAAGGAAGGTGTAGTAGCAAAAAACTGAGGAACCTTCCAGAGATCACTGAGCAGCAAAGTTTTGTCTATGGATGTCCCCTCTTTTAGGGGAGTGTCATGAAAGCGCCCATCACACAAATAGAAAGAGGGCAGAAGGGTCTCTCCATCCAAGGAAGCGTCTGAGAAGGCATGGAGCAGAGCTGCAGTTCTGGCATCAAAAAAGCTCACTTGTCCCACTTCACAGTTGAGAGAAATGCGGATCCTCGTGGGCTTCTCAGTCAGGACAAATTCAGAGTACACTGACGGAGAGAGAGCCATGTATTTCTCTCCCCATTTCCTAAACTCCCAGTAGCTGGTCTGCATATCAATATATGTTTCGTTCACAGGTTACTTGGCAACCCCATCCTGCTGTATCTCCTACAGTAACTTCCCAGAAATGTCTCCCTGTTGAGAACCTCTGACAGCCAAGGACATAAGGATTAAATACAAATCTCTTGTGGTTTGGGTCAGCATAGATTAGTCTCTTTGGCTCAATTCTTTTGACGCTTTTCTGATCCTTGGAGATGACAAGGATGCCAGGATCGGCTGTCCGTGGATTCAGACTTACATTCACTGTAGTGGGGAAGGGAAGGAAGGAAGGAAGAAGAACAAGAGCTTCAGCTGCAGGCCTGGTTTGTGTCTTCACCCCCAAGATATCAACCTTAAGACCTCCACACTGAAAGGAATTCAGCTTCCAACACTCCCTCCAGGACTGGAAGATTCACTACTTTTTGAAACAACACCTCCGCATTGCCTAGTAGTCCTTCCAACCCTTCACCCCCTTCTAGCATTCCTGCACAATTTTCTTTAGCTTTCATCTTGAAGATGAGCACAATTTTCTTTAGCTTTCATCTTGAAGGCTTTGCCTTCAGTGAGTTCCTGGGGGGACGAAGGTGTGGACAGGGACTCTGCCTGGAGCTTTAATACAGAAGATCAGGCAGAGCAAGAGGCTGCCATGTTTCAATTGTGAACTGGCAGAGTCAGAGGGATCCCCCAGAGGTAACTTAGGACACATGGTGGAATATGAGGAACCTTTACCCTTTTCTCTACGAGTATCAGAATATCACAGGAATGTACAATAAGGGAGGATCTTGCTCAGGAAACCTCTGCTTTCATAACTTTGATGAGCCTAGTGCTCCAACTTTGCTATTTGCTTTCACCCCAAAGTCCTAATTTCTCTGCTCTCAAAGACCTGTTGTCTCACCAATTTAGAGTCAGGCAGTAAAATCAACAGGATGTTATTAGCTTGGTAGAAAGGCAGTAAAATCAACAGGATGTTATTAGCTTGGTAGAAAGTTTCTATTCTATTCTATTCTATTCTATTCTATTCTATTCTATTCTATTCTATTCTATTCTATTCTATTCTAGAATAAAATAGAATAGAATAGAATAGAATAGAATAGAATAGAATAGAATAGAATAGAATAGAATAGAATAGAATAGAATAGAATTCTTTATTGGCCAAGCGTGATCAGACACACAGAAGGAATCTGTCTCCAGTGCATAAACTCACAGTGAACATATAAACACCAAGTAACAGGTCATAAATCATAAAATCATTAAAGTTTACTGGATCATTATAGTCTTTAAGGTACCTAATCCTATACTTTTCTTTTTTGTTACTCTATTTTCTTTCTCTTAAAGCTACTAGCATCAGAGCTTAAAATAGCAAGCGATATAAGAGATTCTTATAACTCATATTTACCTTTCTGTATTGCAGTCCACTTTCCAGAGTATCTGGGGAAGAAAAGGGAGGGATTCAGCATTTCATCACTGGAAATGGAGCAACATAAGGGCCTCCCTACAGATACCCTGGTTTCCCTTCCTTCGACTCAAATCAGGAAACAAGGAATAAGGAATGCCACAAGCCAGAATGGCATAGCTGTTTATGTATATTCCACCAGATATAAATATATTCTACTATATATTCCATATACAGGTAGTCCTCAACTTACAACCAGTATTGAGCCCAGAATTTATGTTGCTATGTGAGAAATTTGTTGTTAGTTCCCCGCCCCCCCATTTTACAACTTTTCGTGCCAAATTTGTTAAGTGAATCATTGCAGTTATTATTGCAGTCCACTTTCCAGAGTATCTGGGGAAGAAAAGGGAGGGATTCAGCATCTCATCACTGGAAATGGAGCAACAGAAGGGCCTCCCTACAGATACCTTGATTTTCCTTCCTCCGACTCAAATCAGGAAATAAGGAATAAGGAATAAGCTACCAGCCAGGATGTCATTGGTAACTGTATATATTCTACCAGATATAAATATATTCTATTATAATATATTCCATATATAGGTAGTCCTCAACTTACAACCACTTAGTGACTGTTCAAAGTTACAGCGGCATTCAAAAAGTGACCTATGACCGGTTCTCAGACTTATGAGCACTATAGATCAAAATTTGGGAACTTGGCAATCGGCGTGTATTGACAAGGGTTGCAGCATCCCAGGGCTCTGTGACTGTCGTAACATTCAAACATTCAAACTGATCTTGCAAACTTCCTAGGGAGCTTCTGACAAGCAAAGTCAATAGGGGAAGCCAGATTAGCTTAACAACCATGGCAAAAAGGTCATTAAAAGGGGCATGACTCACTTAACAACTGCTTTGCTTAGCAAATGAAATTTTGGGCTCAGCTGTGGTTGTTAGTCAAGGACTACCTCTATATATTCCATTATATTTAGTGGAAGCTTATTCTGCTTCCCCAGTGGTCATGGGATCTGGGAAATAAAGAATACAGGTAGCCCTTGACTTACATCCACAATTGAGCCCAGAACTTATGTTGCTAAGTGAAAAATTTGTTAAGTGAGTTTTGCCCCATTTTACGGCTTTTCTTGCAACATTTGTTAAGTGAATCACTGCATTTGTTAAACTAGTAACATGATTAAGTGAATCTCGCTTCCCCATTGACTTTGCTTGTCAGAATATAATGATGATGATGATGATGATGATAATAATAATAATAATAATAATGATGATGAAAGGGACCTTGAGGTCATCTAGTCCAACCCCCTGCTCAGGCAGGAAACCCTATACCATTTCGGACAAATGGCTGTCCAGTCTCTTCTTAAAAACTTCCAGTGTTGGAGCATTCACCACTTCTGGAGGCAGGTTGTTCCACTGGTTAATTGTTCAACTGTCAGGAAGTCTCTCCTTAGTTCTAGGTTGCTTCTCTCCTTGATTAGTTTCCAGAATGTCACAGAAGGTGATCACATGACCATGGGACACTGCAACCGTCATAAAGTCAGTTGTCAAGCATCCGAATGTAAATCACATGACTGTGAAGATTCTACAACGGTCGTAAGTGTGAAAAATGGTCATGTCACTTTTTTCTAACATTGAACAGTCACTAAATGAACTGTTGTAAGTCGAGGACTACCTGTAATGGGTCAACTATGACTAATGGTTCCCATTTTTAGGTCAAACGCCTCTTCTAATGAGAGAAAGCAGAAAGCTCCTGTTCCCCCTCCTGGTGCCAAGACACAAGGCCTTTCCCCAGAGAAATGAAGGCGTCTCTTCCACTGATCCTGACATCGATCCCTCCTTGATCCATGTGACACTGGCCCAGAATCTCTCTTGGATGCTCTGGGATCAAAATGTCATCCAGCGTACAACCCCAGTGGCTGTTTTTTACCTCTCAATTTTTCCATGGCACTTTTCAGAAGCTCAGTGATATCACTGTAACCCAAGATTATCCACTTCGGCTCTGGAAGTAAATCCACTGGATTCTCATATGTTTTCTTTGCCTGATATCTGGCAAGACAAAAGAACATTCTTGAAAATTCTTGTGAATCTCTTGGCCAAAAAACCGGACTGTATCTTACCAAGTAACTGATGACTAATGACTAATATGGGTGAGGTAGGTAAGCAATCTAGAAGATGGATGTAACATTCAAACATTCAAACTGATCTTGATGGATTAAAGGTAATGCAATGAAAGTTAATAGAGACGAATGCAGTTACAAGTAACCTTCACTTTATGACTATTTATTAACAACCAGTTATGACTTAGAACCATTTTCACACTTAACATCTATCAGTGTCCCTGTAACCACAATTTGGGTACTTGGCAACCGACATGTATGTATGATAGTTGCACTATTTGGAACAGCTTACATCCTACAATGATACCTTTAAAACCATCAGACATCTGTCTCTTCTTGGGAAGGACTCAATAGATGGATAAAAATGCCAAATTCAATCTAAACATCTGGCTGACTGTGCAATCAACCATAATAATTGATCATATCAAATATCGTTAATTATATTGTGCTGAGGGTGTCTGAGAAAATGTCTAAAAAGCCAC
>NW_015387912.1:72594-80892 GCF_001527695.2 Protobothrops mucrosquamatus | reverse complement strand
TATTATATATAACTAAATAATAAAACATAATAGCAAAAAGAAAAGAACATTTGAAAAATAAAATAGTCCATCAATAGAATACAGAAATGCCTTGCATTAATGCTTCCAGAATCAAGGCACTTTGGAAAATCCAAGTGGTTGTAACATTGTAGAAGGCCATCAGTGTTGGGGTTCTCATTGCCCTGGAGATTAAGGGGAGGGGAGACCCTACAAGGAACACCCATCACCACGTCCCCTAACAGGTGATAGGAACCCTAAGCAGGCACTCTTAAAATTGTGATGAATATAGAGACAAGTGACCAGAACTTTGAATTCTTGCTTTTCACATTGCCTGCTTTTTCTGAATTACACTATGTATCCCTAATATTAGCCATTACAGGTATTCCTTGAATTTCAACAGTTCATTTAGTGACGGTTCAAAGTTACAACGGCAATGAAAAAACCGACTTATGACCATTTTTCACACTTAAGACTGTTGCAGCATCCCCATGTTCACATGATAAAAATTCAGCCGCTTGGCAACTGATTCATATTTATGACTGCAGTGTCCTGGGGGTCATGTGATCACCTTTTGGGACCTTCTGACAAGCAAAGTCAATGGAGAAGCTAGATTCACAACCATGGGATTAACTTAACCACTGCAGTGATTCACTTAACAACAGGTTGTAAAATGGGGCAAAATTCACTTAACTGTTTTGCTTAGCAATAGAAATTTTGGGCCCAATTGTGGTCATAAGTCAAGGACCACCTGTAGCCTTCATACTTTCTAAGTTTCCTTTCCATAGAAAGAGTCAAAAAAATTAAATAAGGAGCTGAAAAAAGATTCTGAACTTTGTTACTTTGTACTTTGCAGCCAGAGAACTACTTGTACGGAAATGGAAAGATATATCAATCTCCACAACAGAAGAATGGATGGAAAAAGTGATGTAGCTAGAAAAAAAATAAAAAAAAATACTGCTTTAATTACATATCAACCTTAGTTTCTACTTAGAAACTGCTTCTGGACTTTGTACTCAAGATAGAAAAAAAAATGAACTACTGATGCTTGATTTTGTTTATTAGATTAATTTGTTTTTATAGACATGGCTAATAATTTCTAAATATGTAAATGTAAAAAGTTGAGGCTGTAATTTTATTTTGTATTTTACTGTGCTGAAGTCAATGCTTTTTTTTTCTCCTTTCTCCTGCACTTCCTTCCCATTCTTCTGCTTCTCCATTTCCCTTTCTTTATTTTCATTTGTACTTTTCACTATTATAATTTCAATAAAATTTATCTAAAAAAAGAGGAAAGAGTCAAAAACAGGATTCTGTGGTGGGGCTAAAGCAGTCTATTCCACTTCAGCATTGGTACACCAGGATACAAAAAAGATGCTGAGGCCCCAGAAAGAATGCAGAGAGGAACAAAGATAATAAGGGCTCTGAAGTCAAACCATTCAGTGAATGGCTAAGGGAACTCGGTATGCTTAGCCTAACAAAGACAAGGCTGAGGGGAGACACAACAGCCATCTTCCAATACTTGAAGGGCTGTCATAGGGGAAAGGGCATCAATTTACACTCTGTAGCTCCTGAGGGCAGGACAAGAAGCAAGGGGTGGAAGCTCATCAGGAGATCCAATCTAGAAATAAGGAAAATTTTCTGACAATGAGAACAATTAATTAATGGAATGCCCTGCCTCCCCAAGTTGTGAGTGCTTCATCACTGGAGGCTTCCAATAATAGACTGGACAACCATTTGTTCGGGACGGTATAAGGACTCCTGCCTTGGGCAGAGGATTGGACTAGAAGACCTCCAAGGTCCCTTCCAGCCCTATGATTCTATGATCTCAACTTCCTGCCTGACCTGTAAGAGTTTGCTGGCTGGCTGCTGATGCTTCTCCTCTGTTTCCTGGATGAGACTGTCAAGAGAGCACAGATCCTCCATGTACTTGGCCAAACGCTTCTCCTTCATTGTCATAACATCCTTCTCTGTTTCTTCCATGCTAGCCAACAGAAGTTTCTCCTGTCCTTCTAACCAGAGTTGTAGTTCTCTGAATTCAGCCATTGCTTTTTTTCTCTCTTTTTCGATGTGGTCCTAGAACAAGAAGACAGAAAGAGCAAAAGGCATATTTTTATTTTATTTTTACTTAATTATATTTATTTTTATTATAATAATATTTAAATTGATTCCCTGAAGAGTCCTGAAATGAGATGGGAGAATTTCCTAGGGAGAAAAAAAACATTTTGACATCAACAAGCACAGGGGGAAAGGTTTCCGTTTAAATGTTGTCTCATGAAAATTTCCTTGACAATCGGGGATTCAAAAAAAGTAGCCAAAAAATGTTTGATTTCACATTTTTTTCAATACGATGAAATATGGTTTGCATTAATCTATTAAGCAAACCAAACCCAGTGTATAAAACATGGCTCATAGGTGCCCTTTACATCACTGTGATTTATTCAGCCAATGGTGACATCCTAGTCAAAAATACAGTCCCCAGGTTAAGAACAAGTTGTATGCCCTAACACTGTCTTTAACTTGAATTTTATTTAAGTCAGAACTTGTACTTACAAACAGGCTGCCTATTATTAGCTCAGAAGCTCCTCATCATTGGATCAATACTTACAAGCATCTCCTGAACTCTTTGCTCTGTGTCTGTTTTGTATTTAGCTATTTTTTCTTTCTCCTTCTTCTGAGCCTTCAGGCAATCCCCAACATTGATCTGAAGAGAAAATACAAGATTTGAGTTTCTTTTTCGAAAAGGATTACATCTGAGGGAAGACCCAGTTAGAAGATATATACAACCGTCATAAATACATGGTAGTTGCCAAGCATCCACATTTTGATCATGTGACCACAGGAATGCAGCAACAATCGTAAATGTAAAAAATGGTTGTAAGTCACTTTTTCCATTGCCGTTGTAACTTCGAACAGTCACTAAATGAATGGTTCTAAGTCGAGGACTACCTGTAATGGCAGGAAAGTGAGCTGCCTGAGTCTCCTGCTTGCAGTCATCCGAGAAACATCACTGAGAAACAAAAGCTTGGGCTGAGGTGACTTTGGCCTGACCCACCAGGAGTGTTTTTCAGGGTCTGCACTCAAGACTTTGGAGGACTCTATGATGATCTTGCTCTATAGCAAATGTGGAAAGTGAGCTGGCAAAGGGTGCCTATTTCTCCCTACAGGCAATTTCCATTGGTAAGCAAGGGATTAAGTCAGCCATCCCAACCTTTCAGCAGGGTGTGTGTGTGTGTGTGCAGACCACACCCCAGGGGCTGGAGACCCCCTCATTTAAGTAAGGTTTTGTCCCATTTTACAAACTTTCTTGCCACAGTTGTTAATTGAACCACTACAGTTGTTAAGTTAGTCACAGCAAACCTGGCTTCCCTATTGACTTTGCTTATCCAAAAGGTGATGGCATGATCCCGAGACACCGCAGCCATCATAAATACATGCCAGTTGCCAAGCATCCAAATTTTTATCAGTGACCACAGGGACGCTCCAATGGTCATAAGTATGAAAACAGTCACCTCAATGAACGGTTGTAAGTCGAGAACTACCTGTACACCAGTCTTCAAAAAAATTGCAGGCACGGAGGCAAGGGAGTGGGAGAAAGCAGAAGGAAGCAAGTAAACGAATCCAAGGATTGCCAGTGCTAACACTGGATGGCCCTCCGCAGGGATTCCTCCTGGCGGATTCCTACCTGGTACTCCTGGAGAGCCTCCTCCGCCGGGATCACCGAGTGACCCCTGTGCTCTTTGGATCGGTCGCAGACCAAGCAGATGAGGGTCTCGTGGTCCTTACAAAAGAGCTTGAGGGGCTCCCGGTGCTTCGGGCAGAAGCTCCCTCCGTCCTCGCCCCAAGGGCCTCCACACCGCCTGGCCACTTCCAGCACCCGCGCCAGCTGCCTGTTGGGCAGGACGTTGCGGGGCCCGAAGGTCTGTCTGCACTGGGGGCAGGAAGCCTCCGATTCCGACGTCCCCCAACTGCGGGTCAGGCAGCCCCGGCAGAAGTTGTGGCCGCACTCCGGGATGAGCACGGGGTCCTGGAAATACTCCAGGCAGATGGAGCAGGTGGCTTCTTCCAGGAAATCCGGCAAGGACGCTGCGGCCGCCATCGCTGCCTCCTTCGCCGACAGAAGGAAAGAGACAGCTACTTTCGCACTCTTGCAAATCAGGCTTTGGGCTCTGCCCAGATGGGAAACCGAGATGAATGGTTGTTGCTGTCGCGGTCAGCTTCGGTGGCTTCTTAAAGGAGAACGACAGTATTTTAAAAAGAACAAATCGGAGAGAAGCAAACATCCATGGGACGGACCCCAGTGTGAGAAGGATCTATAAATCAGTATAAAATGTATTAGAACTGTTGTATAAGAAATATTGACTAACCTAAGCTCTAATAAAGCTATTAATAGCTGCAGTGCTTTTTCTGTATTAAAACAAAAACAAAAAAGGTGCAGGAAGTTACGCACAGCTGCGGCGGACTGGCGGAAGCCCCTAGCACGCCGCATCCGGCTCCTATCTAGAGCCCTTTACGGAGCGTGGAGCCAACCAGGAGGAAGGCAGCCTGGGTCACTATGGAAGGGAGAAGCAGAAGACTATCTTGCAGAATATGGAATATGTAGAATGTGGAATGGGATCATTTGCTGGATGGAAATCTTCACGTTAGACCAATGAGGTTCCTTAAGGCAAAAGATGGTTAGAAAGAGTAATTAGTAGTCTCAGGTCAACCTAGGACAGGTGGATCCATGGGGTGGGGGTGGGGAAATCTGGTGGGTGGAGAACATCTTATAGGCCTTTTGTTCAAGAGTTTTTTGGGGAGGCTTCCTTAGTCACAACAGGGTGCCAAAGGAAAAATGGACACTCCCAAGCCCCTTCTTTTATCTTGCCTTTTCAGTGGTGGCACCTCATTTATGGAATGCCCTTCACAAAGAACCTCAATTGGCACCAACAGTAGCCTCATTTTGGCACCAGGTGAAGGAAGGAAGGAAGGCACCACTAATATGGCTGAGGCTATTGTAGTACTATTAAACAGATTTAGGGCATGGAAACTTCAAAAACCTAATTTACAGAACATTCACATCTAAATCTTTAATATCTCATATTTTTGTTTCAGTAAAACTTTCAATCTAGGAAGGTGTAACATTTTATCTAGTGTGTTAAAGGGAAGTACTGTATAACAATATCCCATTATCCAATTTTTTAAAGTCCCTATTCTAGCTAATAAAATAACTGAAAACATTTCTCTCTATTTTGCTGTAGCATCCTTTTTTACACTAATTGACTCTGAGCTAATAATTCTGTTCCTGAATGTTCGGAATGGACTGAAAATAGGATTATTTTTTATTAGATCAATTCATCACAATCTACATAAAAGGAACTAAATTCTGTTCAGTTGTGATCAACATTCAAAAGCACTATGTTTGAATTTAGCCTGGTGGTTTATTTTTATTTCCTCTTCTTTGTCTCCATTTATCTGATGAAAATGTTCGATTAGCATTCTTGGACCGGTAGCTATAAATAAAAGAAACTTTAAATCTGTAAAGGCCATGGCAAGCCACCATCATCATGCCAAGAAAACTCCTTGGAAGCGTCCATGATATCACCAGGATTCAAACTCGACTCAATGGAGAAGTTTATTGTTTGTACTTCTGCAACCCCATTCAGTGATTTGTATGTGGGCCTGTGAGAGAGCTTATTTCATTTCAAGGAATTATTATCATCATTAGATTCGATTATTACTACTATTAAACATCCATGCAAAAAGAGGTGGGTCTCAGCACAAAGAAACAAAATATTTATTTATTTATTTATTTATTTTATTTATTTAATTGAATTTTTACCCCGCCCTTCTCCTTGCGGACTCAGGGCGGCTGACAGCCTGATAAAAACAAATACAAAAAATACCCCAATACTATCGTTAAAAAACATAATTAAAATGAAATATTTAGATTTGGCCTTTGTAATTTAAAATTGTTTTTAAAATCCCGCTAAAAATTACCCCTTAGGCCAGTCCTGCTAGTTGAAATAGCCATGTCTTAAGGGCGCGGCGGAAGGAAGGGAGATCCGGGATCACCCGGATCTCTGGGGGTAGTTCATTCCAGAGGGTGGGAGCTCCCACCGAGAAGGCCCTCCCCCTGGGGGTCGCCAGCCGGCACTGGCTGACGGCACCCTGAGGAGACCCACTCTGTGGGAGCGTACCGGCCGATGGGAGGTAATCTGAGGCAGAAGGCGGTCTCGGAGATATCCAGGTCCGATGCCATGGAGCGCTTTGAAGGTGATAATCAGCACCTTGAAGCGCACCCGGAAAGCCACCGGCAGCCAGTGCAGCTCGCGCAGCAACGGCGTTACATGGGAGCGACGAGTCCCTCCCAACACCGCCCGCGCGGCCGCATTCTGGACTAACTGGAGCCTCCGAGTGCTCCTCAAGGGAAGCCCCATGTAGAGAGCATTGCAGTAGTCCAGGCGGGAGGTGACGAGGGCATGGGTGACTGTGCGCAAGGCGTCCCGGTCCAGAAAAGGCCGCAACTGGTAGATCANGCCGAGGCGCCGGCAGCCACAGCCACTCGGTCTTGGAAGGGTTGAGCCTGAGTCTGTTCCTCCCCATCCAGACCCTTACGGCCTCCAGGCATCGGGCCATCACGTCAAGGGCATCATTGGGGTGGCCTGGGGTGGAAATGTACAGCTGAGTATCATCAGCGTACTGATGGAAGTCCACCCCAAAGCCACGAATGATCTTTTAAACATGTTTAAAATGCACCTCCCCCGACCAGAATACAGTTTAAGCACCATCAAAATTACAAATGAAAACTCCCAACAGTTAAAATTACTGTTTTTGTTTTACTGCCATAAAAGCCATGAAATCCATAACAGCCACAATCTATTTACAGCCAGAGTAAATAAAAATAACCCACAAATGATACTATCCTAATCCTCTAAACCCGTAATAATTTCCATAGCAGTGGCTCTTTATTGGCACAAAAATGTCACAAAGAAATGGGTGGATTGCACTTGAAGACGGGATGAAATTGATTGCAGACCCTGAAAACCCAGGAGCTCGTACCTCCCATTCAGGTCAACAAGTCTTTTCCTCTCTTCTAACCATGCTTACAAGCCCAGGTAACCTTACCTGAACTAAGTTTGGCTGGGCAAAGCAAACTAGGTTTGTTTAGAGGTGCTATGGATTGGCAAAGGCTGGGTGTCAAGTCCTTCAACCTTGCAGGACTAACTTTCCAAGACAGACCCGCAGCAGAATTTCCTCTAAAATTCACTTTTGGCCTCTCCTTTCCCATAGCTCCACCCACATTTCCTCCTTCCCTCCTCCCCCCACAAAATTGGGAGGATCCTTCCCATTGCTAGCCAATCCCATCTCCCCATGGATTCTCACAGACCCCTCTTTCAAAGGCCCTGCTCCCCAGAAGCGGGGAGATGCCGCAAAGCAGGAACAACCCTAGAGGGAGTCAGCAAAGGCCTAAAGGATGGAAGCCCCACCCCTTATTTATATATGGGTAGAAGGCGGGTCTGGCCGCCATCTTGATGTGGTTGACCTGTCTTGGTGTAATCCTCATCCCTTTAAGAGTCTGCTAGATCAGTGACTCTCAATTAGGGGTCTGTGCAGTGGTGGGATTCAAATATGTGAACAACTGGTTCTCTGTGTGGATGCCGCTTCCGGAAATCCATTCTGGGCCTGGGCAACAAAAAATTAGCTACCCGTTCTGCCAAACTGGTGCAAACTGGCTGAATCCCACCAATGGGTCTGCGGAAGTCAAATAAATCAGCATTTTAACATTTTTGTTTTAAATGTATGTAGACATTACAAAGTGTCTTATGACAGATTTTCACACTGATGACCATTGCAGCACCCTCTTGATTATTAGATCAAAATTCAGCCACTTGGCAATTGGTTCATATTTGTTAGATCGCGCAGGCAGTAAGACACGAGTCGAGTGACAGTCAGCTCTCGGTTTATTGGCAAGGCATCAAGTAAATCCGGACTGGCTCTCTGGGCCAGGGGAGCCCTCTTTTATGGGATTCCCCTGGCTTGTAATCACACAATTCCATTGGCTGGTAAGATCCTGTTGCTAGTTAGCCAACCAGCAACGGGCATGAAACTGTATGCAGATGGAGAAGGCAATCACCCTTAATGGGCGATCAATGGTGAAGGGCAATCACCCTTAATGGGTGATCAGGATATGCATAGGGGATTAAGGGGGGGGGAATACAAAGAACACAACACCCCTCCCCTCAAAGTTCTTGCTATCGTCCTTGGTGAATAGTGGTTACATAGTCCTTCAGATATGTGGGAGGCCGATGCCCTCGCGCTGAT
>NW_015387912.1:61726-68985 GCF_001527695.2 Protobothrops mucrosquamatus | reverse complement strand
AAGACACGAGTCGAGTGACAGTCAGCTCTCGGTTTATTGGCAAGGCATCAAGTAAATCCGGACTGGCTCTCTGGGCCAGGGGAACCCTCTTTTATGGGATTCCCCTGGCTTGTAATCACACAATTCCATTGGCTGGTAAGACCCTGTTGCTAGTTAGCCAACCAGCAACGGGCATGAAACTGTATGCAGATGGAGAAGGCAATCACACACAACAATATTTATGACGGTTGCAGTATCCCGGGGTCATGTGACCACCTTTTGTGACCTTCTGACAAGCAAAGTCAATGGGGAAGCCGGATTCACTTAACAACCGTGTGACTAACTTAACAACTGTGGTGATTCACTTAACAACTGTGACAAGAAAGATTGTCATGTAGCGATACCCTCGAAAGGGTCGCTGGGGGTTTGGTTCCCCCGGCCTTCTTTTCCAACCATCCAGGCGCCTTCCCCTGCTAGTCCGTGGATATGGCTGCCAGTCCACTCTGCTTCCTTGCTCAGGCACCTCCATTTGCCCTGGGTCAACTGGACGCTGCTGTCTTGTCCTTCCTCGTGCAGCCTCCTTCTGGCAGACTAGTCACATGGTATGGTGATGGTCTCTCCTGCCTCTGCTCCTTGATTGAAATCCCCTGCTTGCCTGCCTTCCTCTCTCCCTCTTTCCCCTTCCTCCTCCTCTTTCCTCACACTTTTCTCTACTTTTCCCTCACACTCCTTTCTCCCCCTTCCCTCAACCTATCCTCATGCATCGCTTCGCCCCCTCACTCAATGGGGTGGAGACCAGGTGAGCGGGACACCCCACTTCCCTCCTCTCCCTTCTCTGCCCCCAAAGAGACTCCCCTCTCCCTCTCGCCCTTTCTCTCTATCCCCTGCTCTCCTTCGCTTTCCTGCCAAAATCTCCTCCTTTTCATTCCTCCCCCACTTGGTGGAGGCCAGATCAGTGCTTGGCCCTTCTCTCCCTTCTCCCTCCAACTTGCCCCCAAAGCGATTCCACCTGTCCCTCTCACCTTCTCTATCTCTATTCCCCGCTCTCCTCCTCTTTCCCGCCAAAACCTTTCCTTCCCTTCTCTCTCTTCCCCCATGATACAGTTAAAATGGGGCAAAGCTTACTTAACAACTGTCTCACTTGGCAGCGGAGATTTTGGGCTCAATTGTGGTTTTCAGTCGAGGACTACCTGTATTATAAGGTGACCAACCGTCCTCCTTTAGGGAGGACGGTCCTCCTTTTGTAAGTTCTGTCCTCCCTCGAAAAGTGTCCTCCTACACGTCCTCCTTTTCGATATTTGAAGACTAATCTGCAGGGCTTTTTTTTTTTTTCTCATAGAACGCTCAGAACGGCATTCCGGCACCTTTTTTTTATGATTTTTTTTTCAACTTTTGCATGAGTTGTGCTACTCCCCCTATTAGCTTTCGAAAGCCAATAGGAATTGCTGCTGAGCACGCCAAAACACCCGGCCGGCAAACTTTGTACATGCAAGTTGTCTGCAGCGAAGGTGAATTGGCAGGAACTTTGCACCCCTCCCTGCTACCCAACTACACCATCTCCTAGTTAGTCCCGAAGATACCTGGAGGAGACTAACTTCCATTTAGGGATGGAAAAACCAAAAAAGAGGAAATGCCATTTCAACGATTAATTGAATAAGGAATTTCCATTCATCACATCAAAGAAGGATAACATTGTTTTCTGCAATATTTGCAGCGGAGAATTTTGTATTGCAGTTGGGGGCAGAGCAGCTATTACGAAACACTTGACCACCAAGAAACATAAGCAATCATCAGATGCATCTGCTTCCAGTTGTAAAGTAACAAGTTTTTTTAAAACTTCAAAGTATTCTGAAGATGAAAAACAGTTAGCTGCAATGGAGGGAACATTTGCATTCCATACCATACCATAATTCACAATCAAAGTTTTCGTAGTATGGATTGTACAAGTAAATTATTGAAAAAGTTTCATGATGCTAAATTTTCATGCGCCTGGACAAAATGCGAGGCTATTATTAAATCAGTATTTAAAAATTACTGTGACAAAATACTTACAGAAGACTTGGAAGCTGCAGCATTTGTAATGGTTTTATCTGATGCATCCAATCATAATGAAACTAAATTGTATCCAATACTAGTAAGATATTTTAATGTTACCAAGGGCATTCAAGTAAAAAAAACTTAAATTTAGAATTCATTGAGGGCGAAACTGCTGAAATTTTATCAAACCATCTATACAGAGTAATAAATGAAAACAATTTGAAATCCAAAGTTGTTGCACTAACAGCTGATAATACAAACACAAATTTTGGTGGGCGAAGACGCAAAGGGGTAAATAATGTGTATGTAAAATTACAAGATTTACTCCAAAAGAAAATACTAGGAATAGGTTCTAATGCACATATTTTCTCAAATGCAATCAACAATTTCTTCAATTTATTCGTGTCCTCCTTTTCATTGTAAAAAGGTTGGTCACCTTATGTATTAGGTATGTTCATTTGGATTCCTCACATGCTCCTTTGCCAACAGCAGCTTGTCAGTCTTCAATTGTTTAGATGCTTTGAGATGTTCCAGAGAGCTACGGTTCACATTCAAATTCACCATATCAAAGTTATTATTTATTGTGTGTACCTCGCCTTTATTATTTTTACAAAGGACTCAAGGTGGCAAACATATCCAACACATCTTCCTCCTCCAATTTTCCCAACAACAACCCTGTGAGGTGGGTTTGATTGAGAGAGAATGACTGGCTCAAAGTCACCCAGTTGGCTTTCATGGCTAAGGCAGGACTTGAACTCACAGTCTTCCTCTTCCTAACCTGGTGCCTTAGCCACTAGACTAGACCAAACTGGATCTGACTCCCATCTCTTAATATCAAAGCCACTTTTGGGGTGCCTCAGATTGTTGACCCCTGGTGACTGCCTGGATGAATCTCCCTGCACTTTTCTTGGCAAGGATTCAGGAGTGGCTTTGCCATTGTCTGCTTCCTAGGGCTGAGTGAGAGTGACTGGTCCAAGGTCACCCAGCTGGCTTTGTGCCTAAGGCAGGATTAGAACTCATGGTTTCTAGCTTGATTTCTTAACCACTACACCAGGTTGGCTTATTTTACAGTTATTCAATAATAGGCAGAGTGGCTTAAAGCAAGAAGGAAAAAGAGCGTTATTTGGCATCTTGTCAAATAATGTATTTATTTAATAATGTATTTCATTTTTTACAATTCTGTTAACAATTCTATTTGAATTTAGGCTCAAGCCAGGTGAATCATTGAAGGCACATAGCGTTCACATCTCCTACCTTGATAACCGATGATATGTTTTGGTTTTGTCTACTGTCTTCTGTTTCTATGTATTACATGGAATAATCACTGATTTGTTTGATTTCAAACAGCATAAAACTAATAATGTCACTCTAAAATAGAAATAAAATCTCATATTGGCAAAATAAAGTGAGGTAAAAATAAATTTATTGACATAAATTTGCAAAGGAAGAAACTACAATCCACGAGACACCTATAAAATCACAATCATTTTTACAATCAGTAATCCAATTATTCTAGATAACTTAGATAAGTATAAAAAGACAGAAACAGTACTAGAATTTGTAAAAAGAAAAGAAACGAAACCCTATCAGGCTGTAAAGCTTACATTGAGTCTAATACTTGCTGAAGCCCTGCTAGGGTTTGTTGGGATTATGACAATTATGTATATATTTAAAAGGAGACAGAAAAAAGCAGGGAGAAAAGAAAAAAAAAGCAAGGAAAGATTACAGAATACATTGAATTATGAGAACCTACACAATCACTGATTGCAACTAAACATGAAACAGACAAGCATGATATATAAATGGGAAGGAGAGCTGTGACAGACATCTAAAATCATGATTTATGGGTTTAGCCATAAGGCTTTTACCTTAAAGTCTATAAAATCTATAAAGCTTCTATTGGACACCTCATTTTTTTAGATTGATTGACTGACCCATTCTTTCCATATCCAAGGCTACACAACCGCAAGCAACTCAGTGTGGCATCCAAGGAAGGTGTAGTAGCAAAAAAGCTAAGGAACCTCTGTTTTAAAGGCTTTCAGGGACTACAGCTTAGCAAATAGGGATTTTTGCAAAGGTTTGCCTATAGAGGTCCCCTCTTTTAGGGGAGTGACAGGGAGCTGCCTTCATATAAACAGAAAGAGGGCAGAAGGATCCCTCCAACCAAGGAAACGTCCGAGAATGTATGGAGCAGAGCTGCAGTTCTGGCATCAAAAAAGCTCACTTGCCCCTCTTCGCAGTTGAGAGAGATGCAGATCCTCGTGGGCTTCTCACTCAGGACCAGTTCAGAGTGTACTGACGGAAAGATGGCCATGTATTTCCCTCCCCATTCCCCAATCTGCCAGTATCTGGTCTGCAAATCAATATCTACGTTCAATGGCTTCCTGGCAACCCCTACACCCCATCCTGCTGTATCTCTCACAGTAACTACCCAGAAATGACTCCCTGTTGAGAACCTCTGACAGCCAAGGACATAAGGATTATATACAAATCTCCTGCGGTTTGTGACAGCATTTAGTCTTTTAACTGGCTTAAGTCCTTTTACACTTCTTCGATCTTTGGAAATGACAAGGCAGTCTAGATTGGCTGTGTCTGGATCCAGAATTACATTCACTGTAAGGGAGAAGGGAAGGGAAGAAGGAAGGAAGGAGAAAATAAAAGAGCTTCAGCTGCAGGCCTAGTTTGTGTCTTCACCCGCAAATGTTTAACTCTATGGCCTCTTATGTGAATGGAGTTCAGCTTCCAAACACCCCCTTCAGGACTGGAAGACTCATTGTTTTTTTAAAACAACACCTAACCTGGTCCAGAGTTTTCCAACTTTGGCAACTATAAGACTTATGGACTTCAACTCCCAGAATTCCCCTGATGGGGCTGCTTGTGTCCAGGTCCCCGCTCTGCACCCTTTTCCGCAAGCACTTGGGCTCTCCCACTGTCTTAGTTCCATCCTCTGTTAATTGCCAGCCTGTTCGGTGCTCTTCTGGCCTTCTTGTCCCACTCACTTAAGTTGCCTTCGCCACCTGCCGGTCCCTCTACCTCTCCTCCATCTGCCACTCAGCTTCATGCCCTCAGGATCCATTGATTAGCTGTCCCACTCTTGGTTCCACTTCTCAGCTGTTTGGCTCTTGGCTCATCTGGTCAATTACCCCAACCTCTAATCTCCTGCATGGCCACCACTCAGCTGATCACCCTCCAGCTCCACCGTGCTGGCTGGAGAATTCTGGAAACTGAAGTCCAAAAGTCTTACAATCGCCAAGGTTGAAGACCCCTGGCCAAGTCCTTCAAACAGTTCATGGTGCTCTACCTCTTCTAGCATTCCTGCACAATTCTCTTTAGCTTCCATCTTGAAGATGAGATTAATGGGGCTGGGAGTGAAGAGTGGTTGTCTTTGCCTTCAGTGATTTGCTGGGATGGCCAAGGTTGAACAGGGACTCTACCTGGAGCATTTATCCAGAAGATCAGGCAGAGCGAGAGACTGCCATGTTTCAATTCTCAACTGGCAGAGTCAGAAGGATCCCCCAGAGGTAACTTGGGAGAGATAATGGAATGTGAGGAAGATCTGCCCTTTTCTCTACGAGCATCAGAATATCACAGGAATGCTCAATAGGGGAGGCTCTTGCACAGGAAACCTCTGCTTTCATCAGTTTGGTGGCCCACAAGGTGGAGACAATCCTGGTGCTCCAACTTTGCTATTTGACCCCAGAACCTAATTTTTCTGCTCCCAAAGACCTGGTCTCTCACCAATTTATAGTCAGGCAGTAAAATCAAGAGAATTCTATGTTCCTTTCAGTCCCAGCTTATATTTTGTCATTTGTCCAGATATTTCATTCTATACCAAGACTGATTTCAATTTTGTACATTATATATAGAGTAAAGCAGAGTAGAGTACAGTAGAGTAGAATAGAGAATAGAGAAGAATAGAGAAGAGTAGAGTAGAGTAGAATAGAGTAGAGTAGAATAGAGAATAGAGAAGAATAGAGTAGAGTAGAGTACAGTACAGTAGAGTAGAATAGAGAAGAATAGAGAAGAGTAGAGTACAGTAGAGTAGAGTAGAATAGAGAATAGAGAAGAATAGAGTAGAGTAGAGTAGAGTAGAATAGTGAATAGAGAAGAATAGAGAAGAGTAGAGTAGAGTAGAATAGAATAGAGAATAGAGAAGAATAGAGTAGAGTAGAGTAGAATAGAGAATAGAGAAGAATAGAGAAGAGTAGAGTAGAGTAGAGTAGAGTAGAGTAGAGTAGAGTAGAGTAGAATAGAATAGAATAATTATTTATTGGTCAAATGTGATCAGACACACAAGGAACCTTTTTGTGCTACATAAGTTCGTAGTGTACATATCAACAGGAAGTAATAGGTAATAAATCATAAAATCGTCAACATTTACAGGATCATCATAGTCCTGTATTTTTCTTTTTTGTTACTCTATTATGTTTCTCCTAAAGTTACTGGCATCAGAGCTTAAAATAGCAAGCAACTGCAATTCTTATAATTCATATTTACCTTCCTCTACTTTCAGTCCAGTTTCCAGAGTATCTGAGGAAGAAAAGGGAGGGATTCAGCATCTTATCACTGGAACTGGAGCAACATAAGGGCCTCCCTACAGATACCCTGGTTTCCCTTCCTTCGACTCAAATCAGGAAATAAGGAATAAGGAATGCCACAAGCCAGAATGTCATAGCTGTTTATGTATATTCCACCAGATATAAATATATTCTACTATATATTCCATATACAGGTAGTCCTCAACTTACAACCAGTATTGAGCCCAGAATTTATGTTGCTATGTGAGAAATTTGTTGTTAGTTTCCCCCCCCCCCATTTTACAACTTTTCGTGCCAAATTTGTTAAGTGAATCATTGCAGTTATTAAATTAGGAACACGGTTGTGAAGTGAATCTGGCTTCTCCAATGTTTTTGTTTGTCAGAACGTCACAAAAGATGGTCACAGGACCCCGGGACACTGCAACCATCATAAATATGTAAGAGATCTAATAGAGACCACCAAGTATCCCTTCTGGGATCCCTACTCTTTAAAATTCTTTGCAAATACCTGTTGTGGCTCCGTCCTGTGGGTCCCTCTCATCGGAGGAGGAAGGCTCTGAACATGAAGGAGAGGAGATGGCCAGGCCTCCCTCTCCAGGACCTTCCCCTCTGGTGCGGCCTTCGGTGCCTTCCGACGGAGAGGAGATTGGCCAGGAGCCAGGTGCTTCTGGGATTGGCCAGGAGCCAGGTGCTTCTGGGATTGGC
>NW_015387912.1:55959-61626 GCF_001527695.2 Protobothrops mucrosquamatus | reverse complement strand
TGTGCCAGAGATTTCAGCTGAGTCACTGGGCCACACCCCACAGGCTATATAAGCAAGGGGTGTGCCGTTTGAAACTCTTGTGACGAACAATTTTTGCTGAATCTTATGTTGCAGCACTCCGGCAATTATCCTGGACTTGTCTTGTGTTTGTATTGTGTTATCAGTAAAGGTCTTGGCAGGCAGCCACGGAGTTGCTGCCAAGTGTTTATCTGTATTTGGCAGTGCTGAGCAGTCTTTTAGCCCTCGGCTGACTGGTTGGGGTGTGTGAGTCGGACGGGGGACAGAACAATACCTTGGACAAAAAAATGGATTGTATCTTACCAAATTTGAAAATGGCTAAAGAGGATGAGGTAGCTAATCAATTTAGAAGATGGGATATAACATTCAAACTGATCTTGATTGATTAAAAGCAATGCAATGAAAATTAATAGAGACAAATGCAGTTACGAGTAATCCTCATTTTATGACTACTTGTTAGCAACCAGTTACAATGGCTCTCAAAAAAGTGACTTACAACCATTTTCGCACGACATGTGTCACAGTACCCCTGTAATCACAATTCAGGTGCTTGGCAACTGGCATGTATTTACAATAGTTGCAACGTCCCAGGGTTACGTGATTGCCATTTCCGATTCTGCCCAGCTGGCTTCCGACAAGCAAAGTCAGTGGGCGAATCCAGATTCTCTTAACAACCGTGTAATTGGCTTAAACAACCACATGATTTACCTAACAAATGTGGCAAAAACGATTATATAGTTGGGCGTTGCCACATGATTACTCATTTAATGACCTCACTGTTGTCATAAGTCGAGGATTGCAAGGGAAGCCGAATGCAAACTGAAGATGAATATGAATTACAGTGTGATCTACCAGAAAAATGTGCAGGAACAGAGGCAAAGTTTCCATATCAGGATTTGTGCTACTTCCACTTTGTTCTATGCTGAAGGGTTGAGTTTTGTGTACCATATATTAAAAATTATTGTAGAAGGGGCTGGAAAGAGAACAGCAAAAAAACGCCTAGAAACAGGTCCTTGAAAAGATACTGAAAGTAAATGTCTAGCCTTGAGCAGAGAAAATTCCAGAGGTCATTAATTGTGTAATCAGCAACTAGGATTCAAAATATTTCCTTACAGAAAATATTTTTTCACTGAAAATGAGATAGATAGAACAATGTTGAATGATTTTGTTAATGAAAATGAGTGATAAATCCTGTGGACATATAATTCAGTATCAAAAGGGGTTTTTTAAAAATATTACTATAGTAAACTAATTGGATCATTAAATAGACAATGTGATAGAAAATGAAGAAGCTAAAGTGCTTTGGGACTTTAAAATTCAAAGGCAACCATTTGCTGCTGCATAACACCCCAGACTTAACAATTATTGATGAGAAAGACAAAAAAAGTCTGGATAGCGGACATGGCACTACCTGGAGACAATGGAATAAAAGAAAAAGAACTGGAGAAAATAACAAAACACAAAGACCTGCAAATAGAAGTAGAACGACTGTGGCAAAAGAAAACAAAGGTAGTACCAATAGTACCAATAGTAATAGACGTCTTGGGTGTAATCCCAAAACATCTGGAGCACCACTGGAACACCATCGGCATTGGCAAAACCACTATCAGACAATTGCAAAAGGCAGCTTTACTTGGAACAGCTTACATCCTACAATGATACCTTTAATATCGTCAAACAACTGTCTATACTTGGGAAGGACTCAATAGCTGGATAAAAATGCCAAATTCAGTCTAAACATCTGGTTAACTGTGCAACCAACCATAATAATTCACCATATCAAATATTGCTAATTATATTGTACAGTATTGGGGTTGTCTGAAGAAATATTTACTAAGCCCTGAAATACAGTACATTATCTTTAAATTAAAAGACTGCAAAATACAAACAAAAGTTTCCAAAATAGCAAAACTGCTGGAGGAACTGCAGATTTCTGAGACTGTAAAGAGGAGGGGGGATTCACTTACTTCTTCAAGATGCTTCCAATGTCCTAAAAAAAGAGAGACAAAAGATTGAAAGGAACCATTTCCTATGCAGAAAGTTAAATTAATAAAAGAAATGTGTGAAGCCTCTGGACACTAACGCACATATAAAAACAACTTCCATTTAAAAAAAAAATATTCCCATTGCTCTTTTTTCTCCAGTCATCCACTTCTTTTAGAGAGGTATTATTTTTTATTTCCTTGTCTTACAAAAATTATACTCCGGCTGAATCCAATACAATTATACAGATTATAATATATACTGCATATAAATAAATAAATAAATAAATAAATAAATAAATAAATAAATAAATAAATAAATAAATAAATAATATTAAAAAAACAATAGCAAAAAGACGTGAAAAATAAATTAGTGCATCAATAGAGTACAAAAATGTCTTGCATTTACGATTCCAGAATCAAGGCACTTTGGAAAATCTAAGCGGTTATGAATTTGCAGAAGGCCATCAGTGTTGAGGTTCTCCTTACCCTGCAGATTAAGGGGAGGAGACCCTACAAAGAACACCCACCACCACGTCCCCTAACAGCTAATAGGAACCCTAAGCAGGCATTCTTAAAATTGTGAAAAATATAGACAAGTGACCTGAACTTTGAATTCTTGCTTTTCGCGTGGCTTGCTTTTTCTGAATTACACTATATACCGGTATCCCTAATATTAGCCACTACAGGAGGTCCTTGACTTTCAACAGTTCATTTAGTGACCATTTGAAATTACAGCAGCACTAAAAAAATGACTTATGACCATTTTTCACACTTAAGATTGTTGCAGCATGGTCACATAATCAAAATCCAGCTGCTTAGCAACTGATTCATATTTATGACGGTTGCTCCATCACTGGAGGCTTCCAATAATAGTTTGGACAATCATTTCTTCAGGATGGTATAAAGCAGTGTTTCTCAACCTTGACAATTTTAAGGCATGTGGACTTCAACTCCCAGAATTCCACAGCCAGCATTGCTGCTGGCTGTGGAATTCTGGGAGTTGAAGTCCACATGCCTTAATATTGTCAAGGTTGAGAAACACTGGTATAAAGACTCCTGCCTTGGGCAGAGGATTGGACTACAAGACCTCCAAGGTCCCTTCCAGCCCTGTGAGTCTATGATCTCAACTTCCTGCCTGACCTGTAAGAGTTTGCTGGCTGGCTGCTGATGCTTCTCCTCTATCTCCTGGATGAGATCATCAAGAGAGCACAGATCCTCCATGTGCTTGGCCAAACCTTTCTCCTTTATTGCCATAATATCCTTCTCCGTCTCTTCCATTCTAGCCAACATAAGCTCCTCCTGTCCTTCTAACCAGAGTTGTAGTTCTCTGAATTCAGCCATTACATTTTTTTTTCTCTTTTTCGATGTGGTCCTAGAACAAGAAGACAAAAACAGCAAAAGGCATATTTTTATTTTATTTTAATTATTTTAATTATATTTATATTTATTTTAATTGTAATAATTAAATGGATTCCCTGAAGAATCCAGAAGTCAGGTGGTAGAATTTCCTAGGGAGAAAAAAAGCACCTTTTGACATTAACAAGAACAGGGGGAAAGGTTTCTAAAAAAAAAAAAAAAGGCTCCAGTTTAAATGATCTCTCACGATCAGATTCCAAAAAAGTAGACAGAAAAATATTTGAGTTCACATTTTTTTCAGTAAGATGAAATATGGTTTGCATTAATTTATTATGTAAACCAAACCCGTTTTGTAAAACATGGCTGATAGGTGCCCTTAACATGACTGTGACTCATTCAACCAATGGTGACAACCGAAAGATACAATCCCCAGGTTAAGAACAAGTTCTGTGCCCTAACACAGTCTTTAACTTGAATTTTATTTAAGTCAGAACTTGTACTTACTGTCTATTATTAAACAATAGGCTGCCTATTATTAAAGATGGCGGGTGGTGTTCTCCTTCCTATTAGCTCAGAAGCTCCTCACCGTTGGATCAATACTTACAAGCATCTCCTGCACTCTTTGCTCTGTGTCTGTTTTGTATGTAGCTATTTTTTCTTTCTCTTCCTTCTGAGCCTTCAGGCAATCCCCAACCTTGATCTGAAGAGAAAATACAAGTTTTGAGTTTCTTTTCCGTAAAGAATTACATCGGAGGGAACACCTAGTTAGAAGATATATGCAACCATCATAAATACATGCCAGTTGCCAAGCATCCAAATTTTTATGTGACAAATGGTGGGACACTACTGCCTAGTAACAAAAGAAGAGAAGGCTGGGGTGACATGATAGCAGTATTTCAGTATTTGAGGGGCTGCCACAAAGAAGAGGGGGTCAATTTATTTTCCAATAAACAGGACAAGAAACTCTGGATGGAAACTAATCAAGGAGAGAAGCAACTGGAATTAAGGAGAAACTTCCTAACAGTGAGAACAATTAACCAGTGGAACAGCTTGCCTTCAGAAGTTGTGGGTGCTTCATCACTGGAGGTTTTAAAGAAAAGACTGGACACAACGGCACACATCAAAAATGAAATTTAGTTGCCCGCTCTCAAAGTGAAACACATACATGACACACACCTAAACATACCATATACAACATATATATAGACCCACACCCCTACATATACGTAGCAAATAAATATTAAATACTGTCCATCTTGAATATATAACAGAAGGAGGAAACTTGAGAGTTCGCAAGGTTAATGCTGTATGGAATGAAACTATGGCTGAATCTGAATGTTCTGCTACGGATACCGCGAAGCCTCCTCCCAGAAGGTAACAAGGAAAACAGGTGTGAAGAGTAGTGTTCCAGATAATCTTGCGGACCCTGCTCAAGTAACGCTTCTGTGCTATGTTCTGCATGGGAGGGAGGGAACTGCCAATGATCTTTTCAGCCATCCTCACCACTCTCTGCACCGCCTTCCTGTCTGAAGCAGTGATGCTTCCAAACCAGACTGTGATACTATATGACAGGATGCTCTCAATCGTCCCCCTGTAGAAAGTGGTAAGGATAGGACAGTGGTGGCAAACCTATGGCACGGGTGCCAGAGGCGGCACTCAGAGCCCTCTCTGTGGGCATGCACGGCGTCGCCCCAGTCCTAGGCCTTCAGCTGGGTTTTATAAAACCTTTTCGCTTTAGGCCTCTGCCGCCGTGTGCAAAAAAAAAAAAAAAAGTTCAGTCAATCAGTCAATTTCAACTTTTCGTGGGGAAAAAAAAGATCTTGCAAAGTTGGAATTGATTGATTGAACTTTTTAGTCCCACCCAGTCTGCTGTTACCACTGTAGCCATGCCCACCCAACGGGCCACACCCACCCGGCACCCGACGATGCATAAGTGGGTTTTGGGTTGCAGTTTGGGCACTCGGTGTCTAAAAGGTTCACCATCACTGGGATAGGAGAAGGAAGCAAGCCAGCGAGACGCTGGTGAAGCGGGCACAGCAGCGCCTGCATTTTCTGCCTCGCATGAGAAGAGCACATCTTCCTTCTCCTATGAGTGATTTTTAGGGTCTTATCATAACCAGGGCTTTTTTTCAGCCGGAACGCGGCGGAACCGCGTTCCGGCACCTTTTTCCGGGCCGGCCGCACCGGAAATAGCCCCTCCCACACCGGAAATAGCCCCTCCCAAATTTTACTTGCATTCCTGTTCTCTAAAGGGGCGGTCCTAGGGTTTGATGAGGGCGTGGCCAGGTTTGAGTTCCGCCACCTTTTC
>NW_015387912.1:29270-55859 GCF_001527695.2 Protobothrops mucrosquamatus | reverse complement strand
TAAAATGTGTATGTGTGTACATGGGTGGGGTCTTGGCTCCTTTAGCTGCTGAGACCCTTTAGAAGTACTTCAATAAAAGTTCCTTGAACCGCCTCTCCTGTCTGGTTCTCATTGGCATCTGCCCCAGGCTAAACCCAGTTTTGAAGCAAGTAAACTGATATAAGGATTGCCAGGAAGCCCAAGGATCTGAATGGCCCTCCACAGGGATTCCTCCTGACTGATTCCTACCTGGTACTCCTGGAGAGCCTCCTCCACAGGGATCACCGAGTGGCCCCTGTGCTCTTCGGATCGGTCGCAGACCAAGCAGATGAGGGTCTCGTGGTCCTTACAAAAGAGCTTGAGGGGCTCCTGGTGCTTCAGGCAGAAGCTCCCTCTGTCCTCGCCCCAAGGGCTTCCGCATCGCCTGGCCACTTCCAGCACCCGCGCCAGCTGCCTGTTGGGGAGGACGTTGTGGGGCCCGAAGGTCTGTCTGCACTGGGGACAGGAAGCCTCCAATTCCGACGTCCCCCAACTGCGGGTCAGGCAGCCCCGGCAGAAGTTGTGGCCGCACTCCGGGATGAGCACGGGGTCCTGGAAATAGTCCAGGCAGATGGAGCAGGTGGTTTCTTCCAGGAAATCCTGCAAAGACGCTGCGGTCGCTATCGCTGCCTCCTTCGCCGGGATAAGGGAAGAGAAAGTTAAGTTTTGCGCCTTTCCTTACGAATCAGGTGGCCACCTTTGGAAAACCGGGATTATTTATTATGGCTGTTGCGGTCAGCTTCGCTGGCTTCTTAAAGGAAAAACAGAGTATTTTGAAAAGAACCAATTGAGGAAAAGCAAATATTCACGGGACGGACCTCCGATCAATTATTATTGGCCCAATCAGCTGGTCAAAGGGAGGGAAAAAATTTTAAAAAACTGGGGAGAAGCAAACATGCATGGGACGGACCCCCAATCAGTTGGTCCCAGTGTGGGAAAGATCTATAAATTTGTATAAAGTGTATTAGAACTGTTGTATAAGAAATAACATATTGAGTAATCTAAGCTCTAACAAAGTTACTAATGGCTGACAGGCGCCTCGGGAGAGGGGAAGGGGAAAAAGCCGACAATTCATAATAGAAAGGAAAACGTTTAAATTCACAAGCAAACATGAGAACTAAATACTTTTAAATTATAAAAAGAAACAAGCAAATACCTGAACTTTCACTATGTAAACTTAATTATAAAGAAAAAGATTTAATCATCACTTGATTTAATCAGTATTTTTTTCCGGGTTAATAAGAATGTTAAAACATAAACAAGGAAAACCAATTAAGAAACTAATTTAGAAAATTATAAATGTTGCTAGAATGTTTCATATTTTAGAGCTTTGACTCTTGGAAATATAAGTAGTCCTTGATTTACAACAGTTCACTTAGTGACCGTTCAAAGTTACAATGGCACTGACAAAAGTGACTTAATCACTTTTCACACTGATGACCATTGCAGCATCCCCATGATCACGTGATTTACATTTGGATGCTTGATGGCTGACACTGATTGCAGTGCCCCAGGGTCATGTGATCCTCTTTTGTGACCTTCTGACAAGCAAAGTCAATGGGGAAGCCAGATTCACTTAACAATCGTGTTACTAATTTAACAACTGCAGTGGTTTGCTTAACAAATGTGGCAAGAAAGGTCGTAAAATGAGGCAAAATTCAATACATTTCTCAGTTAGCAACATAAATTTTGGGCTCAATTGTAATTGTAAGTTGAGGACTACCTACAAAAGTTCCTCCTCTTCAAGTAGCACTGATGTTTGTTTGTTTGTTTGTTTGTTTATTTCATTTTGCTGCTGAAATCTGGATCAGATTTTCCTTCCCACACCAGCATCCTATTAAAGAGGGAAAAAGTTTTTTAAAAACTGGGGAGAAGCAAACATTCCTTGGAGGCCCCCTCTGATCAATTATTGATCCATGTATCCTGCTAAAGGGAAAGATGCTGAAAAAACCTGGGGGGAAAGAAACATCCATGGGACGGATTCCCTGATTAATTATTATTGATCCAACCAGCTTGTTAAAGGGGAAAGTGCGTTTTAAAAACTGGGAAGAAGGAAACATTTATGGGACGGGATGGAGTAAAGTTGGCATGAAAGAGACTGGGAGAAACCCTTGATAAAAGCCCAAATCCAATGCTGCAATTGATAGGATGTCTCAGAGACAAAGGAGAATGTAGAAATTATAATCCTTTCTCTAAGATGAATATCTGGCAGAGGAAGATCTGCCTGGTCTGCCCACTTCCCAGCTAGCCAGTCAGGAAATGGATCAGGAAAAGCTCTAAAACTGGGCAAAACTCAACATGAGGAGGCAGCCTGGGTGACTCCAAGGAAGGGAGAAACAGAAGATTACAGTTGCAGAATATGGAATATGTAGAATGTGGGATGGGATCATTTACTGATGGAAATCTTCAAGTCATAGACCAGTGGTGGCGAACCTATGGCACAGGTGCCAGAGGCGGCACTCAGAGCCCTCTCTGTGGGCACGCACACCGTCTCCCCAGTCCTAGGCCTTCAGCTGGCTTTTATAAAACTTTTCGCTTTAGGCCTCTGCCACCGTGTGCAAAAAAAAAAAGATTCAATCAATCACTCAATTTCAATTTCTCGCGGGGAAAAAAAGATCTTGCAAAGTTGGAATTGATTGAACTTTTTAGTCCCACCCAGTCTGCCTTTACCACCATAGCCACGCCCACCCAATGGGCCATACCCACCCAATTGGCCACACCCACCCAATGGGCCACACCCACCCGGCACTCAATGATGCATAAGTGGGTTTTGGGTTGCAGTTTGGGCACTCGGTCTCTAAAAGGTTCGCCATCACTGTCATAGACCAATACAGTCCCTATTTATTTATTTAGTGTATGGCAGAGGTCCCCAACCTTTTGAGCACCAGAGACCGGTTCCGTGGAGAGAGGTTTTTCCGCGGACTGGAGGGAGCGTGGTTTTGTGTGCTGCCTGCATCTTGTGGATGGGGCTTGGCTTGTTTGTGTGGACCAGTTGCTGGCATGTCGTGGCCTGGTACCAGTCCACAGAACGGGGGTTGGGGACCCCTGGTGTATGGCATATCATGCATGAACTAGCAATAAATATTAGCATTTCGCCTACACATATGAATGTTAAAAAGATCTACAGTATATTCAGATACAATGTCTAGGCCAGGGGTAGGCAACCTCGGCTCTTTTATGACTCATGGACTTCAACTCCCAAAAGTCCATGAGTCATAAAAGAGCCGAGTTTGCCTACCCTTGGTCTAGGCCATCTAACCATTGAAGCGCAGCATTGTTTATATGAAAAAATATATCAGATACCGGACGTGTATATGCCCTCAGCTTACAGTCGGTCAGGATTGGATCTACAGGTTGACACAGGACCCCACAGTCACAATGGGGGAGGATATTATGTCCCTTTTATACAGTGAGTCTCAGCAGACGCCATGTGAGTGCAAATCCTATTCAGGATTGTCCATTGCTGGTGTGGTAGTTCAAAGCCTGGCACCTTTTTATGAGGCAACTCATATTGCCATTCTCCAAATAAATTACTTCAGTGAGGGAAAGTAGCAGAGTCCTATCCCGATGTAACAGCAATATATGTGACTCAAGGCTACCTCCTCCTTTCAATTGCCCTCAGGAGAAATTATAAGGTGGGTTTTATACCCACGTAGAAGAAGGGCAGGAGAGCGTCTCCAGAGAAGGAGGGCTCGGAGTATACATGGAGCAGGGCAATGGTCACCCGCCTCCCTTCACAGTTCAGAGAAACTCAGATCTTCTTGTTTTCCTCCTTCAGAACCAGAGGTGAATACTCAGGGGGTTCTGAGGTACAGTAACCCCCTTCCCAGTTCCCAAAGCACCAGATACCAGCCTCTCGGCCATATTCAACCTTCCTCCTCCTCCTCCTCACAGATCTTTTAGCCACATCAATACTCCATCCTTCCTCTCTTCTCGTGATGACATCCCAGACAGATCTCCCACTTGCAAAACCCTCCTGTCCCAAGATGTAGAAACGGGGATCGAATCACCCAGGGCTACCGGGAAAATCCAGGCCCTCTCATCCCACTTTCAGATTTCTTCAGTCTTCGGAGAGGATTAGCCAAGCGTTCACTGTGTCAGGATCCAGAGTTATGTTTTCTTTGGGGCGAAGAAAGGAAAAAAAGAAAGTAAAAGGCAGATGAGAGGATACTTGAAGTTGACAGTCTAGGGCAGTGGTTCTCAACCTGTGGGTCGTGACCCCTTTGGGGGTCGAACGACCCTTTCACAGGGGTCGCCTAAGACCATCGGAAAACACATATTTCCGATGGTCTTAGGAACCTGTCTCGCTTTCAACTCCCCCTAAAATTCTTCATTCAGGCAGGCTTCCAGAGTTCAGCCGGCAGGATGCAGGTAACCCCTCCCCCCTGTCCTGCTGCCTCCCACGGCATTGTGCCACTCCGCGTCCTGTGCCTCAAGCCTCCGTGGCACAGAACTGCTGGCGTGGTCCCCAATGGCTGCTGATGCTCTTCCCGCCGCCAGCGACCATGCTAGCCCTGGCAATTTTATGGTTGGGGGTCACCACAACATGAGGAACTGTATTAAAGGGTCGCGGCATTAGGAAGGTTGAGAACCACTGGTCTAGGGCAATATAGCCCAGCCTGGCATCTCTTTTGGTGTTTTGGGACTACAACTACCAGAACTTCAAGCAAGCATGGCCAGTTCTGAGAGTTGTAGTTTAAATAAGTCTGGATGCTATCAGGTCAGGAAAGAATATAGAGTTTGAAGGGACCTTGGAGGTCTTCTGGTCCAACTCCCCTGCTCAAGTAGGAAACCCTGTACCATTTCAGACAAATGGTTGTCCAATCTCTTCTTAAAAACCTCCAGTGTTAGAACAATCATGGCCAAATAAATCCAGTCAGGATTTTGCTGGCTTTAAAAAGGCTTTGTCGGACCTACCACAACTTACACCTCTAAATAGAAACAATCCTTGGTTCCATTTGTTGAGAAAGGTATAGTTTTATTAGAGATCAAGTGTATAGCAGTACTGCAAAGCCAGAACTGAGAATTGCACACCAAAATCCCCTAAGTTCAGCATTCCTTCCCTTAACAGTCTTTCATTGCCCAGCCCTGTAGTTCAGGCAAGATGTTTTCATAATGGTCGGTCCAAGTGTAGTTTGGTATGCGGCCCTCTCCTTCTTCCAGCCAGGTGATCTTGAGGCAGTCTCAAGGAGATACAGCCCTTACTTTCATCTCCCCAAACATTCCCCCCTTCATTCCCCCTCCCCACAGTTCATGGCAGTCTGTCACTACATAGCAGCGAAGCATACACAAACATAAAATCTTATGGCAGCTGACAGGCTTAGTTAGAATGGTTTGTTAATACAGATCAACGCCATCTACATCCTGGGTAAAAATCTGTGAAATAGACAAGGCAGTTGTATTAACAACAACCCTAATAAATATCACTTATTTAATGACAACATCCAGCACTAAGAGATCCAAGAATATGAACAGAAATGTGTGTGTGTGTATACACACATACACATATATTTTAATGTTGTAAGCTACCCAGAGTCACTGCACAGCAAGATAAGCAGCAAACAAATTAAATTTATTTAAATAAATAGGTTCTTCATAGTATTTTATTTATGTCTTTTAGCTTTGTATAGTTGCTAGAGACAGTCACTAAGCAAGGACTACCTGTAATTTGAGATCTGGGAGCCATGAATTCAGTCAACCAGTTTGCCACTGAGTGACTGCAGTATTTTGTCTAACCCAAGGGCTTTTCAATGGAAATTAAATATGATGCAGAAAAGCCAGCACTGATTTCATTACCATGCCTGGCATTATAGCAAAGGTCTTAGTCAAGAGCATATAGCCTCTGCAAAGATTAAGGCATCCATTTTGTCCCTTAAAAACTATCCCCAATGGGTGGGTATATGTGTTAAACAACAGAGGTATTACAGAACTACAACTGTTTTATCCCTGGTTATGAGTAGTCGATATCAAGCCCCTGTGGAGGAAACATAAAGGTCCTTCAGAAGGCTCAGAGTAGTTCACGTTTAACCGTTTTAGAAAATGGTGACATTTGTGTGTTTTTTTCCAAGGGCGGCTGGTATTTTGAGGCTTTCTCTTTCAGGTGAAATTTCTGGTGTTTCACTATGTGTGACCGGTGAGTGAAGCACTTTCCGCACTCCAGGCATTTGTAAGGCTTCTCTCCCGTGTGGACTCTCTTATGAGCCAAGACATTGGATCGGTCTGAAAAGCGTTTCCCACATTCGGAACACATGTAGGGCTTCTCTCCCGTGTGAACCCTTTTGTGTCTGGCGAGGGAGGAGCTGTCCGCAAAACATTTTCCACACTCCGAGCACACGTAAGGCTTCTCTCCCGTGTGGATGCGCTGATGTTTAACTAGGCCTGAGCGCTGGGCAAAAAACTTCCCACACTCCAAGCAGGTGTAAGGTTTCTCGGCTGTGTGGATGCGGCAATGCTTCACGAGAGACGAGGGTCGAGGAAAGCATTTGCCGCACTCCAGGCACTCGTAGGGTTGTTCTCCCGTGTGGACCATCCAGTGACTCACGAGGGTCGAGTGCTGGTCAAAACATTCCCCACACTCGGAGCATTTGAATGGGTTCATCCCTCTGTGAATCCTCTGGTGAGCCACCACGTGGGACCTGTCCGCAAAACACTTCCCACACTGGAGGCACTTGTAGGGTTTCTTGCCAGTGTGAGCTCTCTGGTGCCTCACAAAGGCCGGGTGGTCGGCAAAATGTTCCCCACACTGCAAACATTTGTGTTGTTTTTCTTGGAGGTGGACCTTCTGGTGGCTCAAAAGGCCCAACTCATGAGCAAAACACTTCCGGCATTCCAGACACACGTGGTGGTGGTGCCCATTGGTAACCTGGCCCTGATGGTGCTTAACAAGAGCAGAGGACCATGGGAAATGCTCCCTGCAGTCTAGGCACTCATAGGCCGCTTCTCCTGGGTGAATCCTCCAGTGGTCCATGAAAGTAGAAGATTGTTGAGCCTGTCCCCCACATTCCATGCATTCATAAGGTCTCTCTGCTGTGGGCATTCCCGGTGGCATTGCAGGGCCTGGCCAGCTAGTGAAAGAGTTCCCACAGGTCTCACACAGGAAGGACTCCTTTCCCACAAGGTTTTTCTGGTGCGCCTCATTGTAGTATTTGTCGTGCAGCGAAGAGCACAAACTGTTGTCCACAGAATCATCTGATGGAATAAAAGACAAATATGGATAGTCCTCAACTGACAACCACAACTGAGCAACAAAATTTCTGTTGCTAAGCGAGACAGCTAAGTGAGTTTTGCCCCATTTGTGACAGTTGTTAAGTGAATCACTGCAGTTGTTATGTTAGTAACATGGTTGTTAAGTGAATCTGGCTTCCCCATTGACTTTGCTCGTCAGAAGGTGGTAAAAGCTGATCACGTGACCCTCGGGACATTGCAACTGTTATAAATACATGCCAGTTGCCAAGCATCTGAATTTTGATTACATGACGATGGGGATGCTGTAATGGTCATAAGAGTGGAAAATGGTCATAGGTCGCTTTTTCTAGTGTTGCTGTCACTTTGACTGTCATTAAACAAATGGTTGTAAGTCAAGGACAACATGTACAATGGTCACTGCTAGGCTTAGAATAGCTTAGAAAAGCCATCAATAACATAAGAAAATATTATAGTCTAGCTCAGTGTTCTTGAAAGGCCTGTGGATTTCAACTCCCAGAATTCCCCAGCCAGTTTGAGAATTCTGGGAGTTGAAGTCCACACATCCTAAAGAGGCCAAGGTTGAAAAACACTGCCATAAACTCACATTGCTCTTGGTGGAATCTTTGCAAATATACACAGCAAAAAAATACCTCACTGCAAATAAAGTCTCATTCGATCATTTTCAAAGGCAAAATTAACTTCATCTTTGAACAGATGCTACTGAATCAGAGGGCAAATAGCTTTAGCCAAGCCTGTGTTGGTTTTGTCCATGTTGCATGACAAGATGTAAAAGCCTGCCAATGAGTGCAGCCGGAATACTTCAATATATATATTTTATATACTGCATTTAAGTCCTATCCATGTAAGCTGCCTAAGATTGCATTTTTGAGATGGAAGGTCATATGAACATATTTAAATCAACAACTAATAATTATGTCCCATGCTTCCATTTAAAAAACATTTTTAAAGTTTTTTTAAGTGGAAGCATGGGACATAATTATTACTGATTTAAATGTGTTCATATGACCTTCCATCTCAGAAAACACTTTTTAAAGTGTTTTTTCCCCTTTGTTGCAAAATAACTATTTGTGTCCTTAAAGTAAAAGGTCAAGGGATCTCCAACTCCACACACAAAAAAACCCGAGTGTCAAGGTTCGAACCCAACCAAGCAAACATTAAGAGACATTCCGATCTCTTAATGCAAAACTTTATTGAGTACATTATTTCGGCACGTATGAAAACAAAACCATCTCTGGCAAAAATCTCACCCAAGCCCTATATAGTGAAAGCATAGAATTCTCTCTCCTCCCTCTGGATCAGGTCACGATGCCCAATTAAATGCAGCGATATTGTTACGAGAAAGTATCTCTGGGTCTGGCCAAACACCTGGTAAATGTCCTTGGTTCCCATGGTCTGCTTCCTTAATCTTTGATGTCTGCATTCCAATCCGATTCCCTCCCCCCTGAGTTCATTGGCAAGCTGAGAAGCAATAACTGTTGCAGCAGGGGAAAAAGGTGCTTCGAAACTTGACACTCAGTTCACAAGTGACAAGTTGTATTTCAGAAATTTCTAAGAGCAGAATTTGTTGGAGAGAATATATTTATTATATTTTTATCCCTATAAGTAGCTCAAGGTGACCAATATACTTAATACTCCTTCCTCCACCTATTTTCCACAACAACAACCCCTGGGTAAGACTAAGAGAATAGTAACTAACCCAAGGTCTTCAATGAAATTTATCCATTATGGACATACTCTTATCTAGTGCTGCTGTTCCCAGTCTTCTTGGCCACAGATTATCTCAGATACAAGCCTGTCATCCTTCTGCAAGGACTAACCCTTATAGTAACATGGTTTATGCTTCTGTACTCCCAAAGAATTCTAGCTGTTCAGTTCCTGGAATTTTTTTATGGATTAGTGACTGCAGCAGAAATCACTTATTACTCTTACATTTATAGTGTTGTGGACTTGAACTTGTACCAGAAAGTCACAAGCTACTGTCGAAGTGCTGCCCTTGTGGCTATACTGTGGCCTCTGTCTGTGGACAAGTCCTAGTATCTGTTGTAGGTTGGTCCTTGTTCAGTTTGAATGTGGTGTCACTTACTTCTGTATCTGTTCCCTTTGCAATAGCTTGGTCTCTGCCTATGCCACAGAAAAGGTTTTTTCCCCCCACCATCACTCAAGCCTCCAGGTCAGTAAAATGAAGGTTCTAAGTTATAAAAATGGAACAATTATCCAACATGATCCTGCCTTAAAGAAGGTTCCCAGGTTGGAAGATATGGAATTGAAGATTCCATTAAATATAGAAGAGTGTCTCGCAGAGTAGCAGGAGCAAAAGATGAACATCAAAGAACTCTGGCAGGACTTCTTACAGCAGTGGTGGCGAACCTATGGCACGGGTGCCAGAGGCGGCACTCAGAGCCCTCTCTGTGGGCACGCGCGCCATTGCCCCAGTTCTAGGCCTTCAGCTGGGTTTTATAAAACCTTTTCGCTTTAGGCCTCCAGCGCCGTGTGCAAAAAAAAAAAAGTTCAATCAATCAATCAGTAAATTTCAACTTCTCGTGGGAAAAAAAGATCTTGCAAAGTTGGAATTGATTGATTGAACTTTTTAGTCCCACCCAGTCTGCCGTTACCACCGCAGCTACGCCCACACAATGGGCCACACCCACCCAATTGGACACACCCACCCGGCACCCGACGATGCATAAGTGGGTTTTGGGTTGCAGTTTAGGCACTCGGTCTCTAAAAGGTTCGCCATCACTGTCTTACAGTGTTACTCTTCCTGGCCTCTGCTGTGCTGGTCTGTATGGTGAGCCCTGTCAACATGTGGCTATTTCCAAGTCATCAATTATGCTCAAGGCATGTGGGAATGCTATATACTGATGCCTAAGGTAGGACTAGAACTTACAGACTCCTAGGTTCTAGCCCAGCATCTTAACCACTGGATTAAACAGGCCCAATTGTCTAATTACTAAACTTTTACCTGCATTGGTGTTAGATATCTCTGTATCGTCCACTTTGGCGGTTTCTGGCAGCCACAGCTCTTCCCCCCGTTCTATCTGAGAGATAAGGGCAGGCTTGAGGGCTAGAAAACCTGAAGGTGAGTAGATATGGAAGAATGTGATCAGCATAGTAATGGTCAGTTGTGAAGCCCAGGAGCAGGCGTGCCTGCCCAGCAGAGTTCAAAAAATGAAGATGGTGATGGCTAAAAAGCAGGTGGAGCTTCAATCCCGCCGTTGTGGCTGCCATCTTGACTTTTCCGACCACACCCTGAAGCCACTCCATGCAGAGCAAAACATGGCAATATGAAAACATACAACCTCAATCTAAATCGTAGCACAAATAGGAAAAAAGTTTGCCATAATTATAATCCTATCACTGGTTTCCTAGGAAGTCGCTGAAATGCATTTGAATTAGAAATGCAACAGGCCTTGCAACCAAACAATAATATTTGAACTGAAGGAGGAGACTGATAAAATAGTAAGGATGCTCCACCTTTATCTGATCCTTCCTTCCTTCCCTGGGTCCTTTTCAGACTTGTCTCTCTCTCAAACTGTAATAAAACTTTACAGGTAAGTCCTCAACCTATGACCACAGTTGGGACTGGAATTTCAGTCATAAGTTGTGGTAAGTCGAGGCACCCCTATGCCCGAATGCAATTTTTCTATCTTTTTTTTTTTTACAGAAGTTGTAAGTGAATCATGCAGTTGTTAAGTGACTCCATCCTCCCAAATGGACATTCTTTTGACGGAAACTGGGAAAAAAACACCAAAAGCCAAAAGCAGAAACATTACAAATCATGGTCACATGTCTACAGGACATAACAAACTGTCCTAAATGCAAAGCTGGTTGCCAAATGTCCTAAATGTGGTCATGTAAAACATTGATGTTTTTCCCATGAACATGAAGAACTCTGCATTAAGTGGTACCATTTGTACAGTAAAAGTTAAATAACCAAAATCAAGGACCAAAGTGAGTTTTTGGAAAATAAGTCTTAAGAGCAACTTTCTGAAATATAGAGTAGAGTAGAGTGGCAGAGTCGAAAGGGACCCTGGAGGTCTTCTAGTCCAACTTCCTGCTTAGGCAGGAAGCCCTATACCATTTCAGGCAAATGGTTGTCCAATCTCTTCTTAAAAATTTCCAGTGTTGAAGCAGTCACAACTTCTGGAGGCAAATTGTTCCACTGATTAATTGTTCTAACTGTCAGGAAATTTCTTCTTAGTTCTAAGTTGCTTCTCTCCTTGATTAATGTATAATCAAGGAAAGGTGGTCACTGTAAATAAAACAGTTCAAACTTTTTTTGCAACCTTCTAGAAGCTTAGTGAAGAATTCCATTGTGGTTGTTTTCATTTCCTATGGGACAGACAGCATTCTACAATCCCACTATTTCTGTGTCTAATTGGCCATACATATTGGCTTTTCATCTAGCCCCTTACCCAGCGAGGCCACAATCACATAATTTTCCACCATGACATCTTCATACAAGGTTCTCTGTTTTTGATCCAGCAGAGCCCCCTGGTCCTCTGTGAAATACACAGCTACATCTTCAAAGGTCACTGAATTCTGTAAGAAAAATAACATTTACAGATACGTATGTGGGCATAAACAGCTAGCTAGCTGATTAATTACTTTTTAAATGTTATTTATTTATTACATTTATATGCCTGGACAGCTGACCAGTGGAACTCAGGTGCAATCTATGAAGACATGCATCAAATTAAAATATTCTCATGATAATTGATAGAAAGCAAAATGATTCACCAGTTAGGACCTTATCCACAAAGGTGTATTTTTAGGTTATAAGCAGTTTAGTCTTTCAAAAATTCGAACTGCAGGTTACGTGCTCCATACCACACTTGCAGCCTGGTATAACATTTGATAGGGGCAAAGATTGGGTTTTCTCACTGCAAACTCTGGCCTGTAGGCCAAATAGGATGTAAATACTACAAAAAGCTACAGATAAACAAATTGGCAATTAGGCATTAAGGACTAGCTGTGGTTACTAAATTCTGCAATTCTGGAAGAGAGATCCTGCAGAAGAACTACTTAATTCATTATCCATTCCCACTGTACTCAACTAGATTTTTCAGGGAAGTTTTCAAGTAGGATTTGAGCATTTTCTATTCATGTTCCTCAACATGATTTTCAATAAATTTAAAACAGAAACAGAAAAACAGGACAGAAATCTCATTTATGGAGCTACTGAAAAACAGTAAACCTATATGAAATGCTTTACTAACTGGAGGTCAGAAATCCTTCCAAGCTCCTTTAAATAGCTCAGTGGTATTGCAATCGATCCAAATCTATCTCTTATCCAATCCTGATTTAATGTATGTTGCAGATTCTAAGTCAGTGTTTCTCAGCCTTAGCAACTTTAAGATGTGTGGACTTCAATTCCCAGAATTCCCCAGTCAGCATCCTGGCTGAAAAATTCTGGGAGTTTTCCCCAGCTGTGGATTTCAACTCCCATAATTCTAGCAACATCCCTGCCAGCAAAAGTATTTTGGGAGCTGGTCCATCAATCTGCAGATTGCTGACTTACTGATCAGCATTTTTGTCCATTTCATGAAAAGGAAGGCAACTTTCTCACCTTAATGTGACTCTCAGGAATTGTGGTCAGTGGACTGAAGTCATATTCCATTATCCCAGCAAGGTTTACTACTGGAGAAAATTATCATAGCATCCAGAGCTCAGTCCTCTGTATGGTTATTTACCTCTGTAAATACACAGGATTCGTTTGTCAGTCACTTCAGCTATGCAACATATGCAGGCTTCAAGCCAAGTAATGAAAGACCTGGAGTAGTTTACGTCTCCTTTTTGTCTGTCATTCCTAATTTTCTATGGAAGTCCAACTAAGGCATTTTACTGCCTGAACGAAAACACATCTTCATCCCAGCCTGGATGTTCAATATCCAAAGGTCATCAAGTTATCATATGTGACAAGTATTTTCCCCATTCCCAGGCATTTAAAATATAACAATTTAACTAGCTAATGCGTTCTCTTGCGACTTTGCAAACTTAGACAGCACATTCTCGTTTGAAAAATAGTATTTTTTAGAGCAGCCAGCTTGTGACACAAAAGCTGTTGCTGGGCACCTCCTAAAATTGGAATAACAGATTACATGAGAGGCAGAAAGCAACCCAGAAATGAAACAGATCGTTGCGTTTTTATTATTATTATTATTTTTGCTGGACTCAGTGAGGGCGAACCGTCCATTTCTGGAATAGAGGCTGAATTTAGGCAACTGCGTAATTCTTAGTCTCGTCTCTCCTCCTTCCATAATTCTGAAGCTCTCCCTAGCTTACGTTAACCCTCCCCTTCCATTTACCACCTGCCAAATGCATCCGACTACAAACCCCATCACCGCCAGTAAGCAGCCAAGCGAGCGGGCTGATGCAACCCAAAACATCTGGAAAGCATAAGTTGGGAAAAGCCCAGCGATGCTCTTGACACACTCCAAAAAAAGCTTTACGCACTCCTTGCCTGTGCTTGCTCCCACGTCTCTTGTCCCATCCCTTTTCCCAGATCACAAGAACTTTGCGAACTCTCCCGACCGACTCGTGGTCTATAGCAAAGCAGGAATCCAGGAAACATCTTTTTCCTTCTCAACCCCTCCCTCCCGCAGCTCCGTGATGCAAAGTTTTTGCACCCCTCCAAAAGTATGAAGAACGATAGAGGATTCCCCCTATGCAAGGGTCCCGCGCACTTGGCTGCCTTCCACCGCCCGCCCGTATGCTTCCTTACCTGGTCGGGCGCCCCCGCCGCCTCCATACTTTTGACACTTCCATCACGTCGGCCGCTCTCAGCCAATCCGGCGTTTCGAATCTGGAATCAGGAAGCCCAATGACCGCTGGGATTTGTGGTCCAATTTGCTTCCCTCCCGAATGGAACGGAGGCGCTTCTGGGACTTGTAGTCTTCCTTTCTTTTCACTATTCCAGGGGTAGGCAACTTTGGCTCTTTTATGACGCGTGGACTTCAACTCCCAGAATTCCTGAGCCAGCATGGCTCATCTTGGAAACCTCTTTCCCCTCAGCATGGCTGGCTCAGGAATTCTGGGAGTTGAAGTCCAGGAGTCATAAAAGAGCCAAGGTTGCCTACCCCTGCACTATTCGATGCCAGCCACGGTAAGATGGGTGAATTTCGACTCCCAGAATCCCCCCAGCCAGCATGATCTGCAGCCAAAAGCTTCCAGCAGATCTTGCAGCCACTCAGCTTTGGAGATCAACAAGCAAGACCTAAAAGTGAAGGGAGCTAACCCCCCTCCTCCGCATTTTATTTATATAGCAGTTATTCAGATACACAGTTCCTGAACAGGGAGGCTCAGTTTAAACATCATGCCTCGACAGTTGTATTTTTCATACAATGGGATGAAACTGCTACCCCACCCCCCAACTCCAATGCTAATTACTTTAGTGAAAATGTGCAATCAGTTGCCTTCCATGTATAAACTGAATGTAGCTTCCATAATTCTGAATTGACCTAGCCATTTTTTTTTTTTTACCTTACAGCAGAGGTCTTCAAACCTGGCCCTTTTATGACTTGTGGACTTCAACTCCCAGAATTCCTCAGCCAGGCATGCTGGGAGTTGAAGTCCACAAGTCATAAAAGAGCCAAGTTTGAACAACCCTGCCTTACAGCATCATGTTTAACCTTTCTAACTAAAAGCACTAGACTAGCACGGGTGTCAAACTCGATCGCGTCACGTGATATATCGCGACTTTTTGCCTTTGCGGACCTGGGATGGGCGTGGCCTGTGCATGTTGCATCCGGCCCGCGGGCCGCCAGTTTGACAACCTTACACTAGAGCAGTGGTTCTCAACCTTTTTAATGCCGCGACCCCCAACCGGTCGTAAGTCGAGGACTAAACCGGTCGTAAGTCGAGGACTACCCAACCGGTCGTAAGTCGAGGACTTTCCCTGCCCGGGAGCACCGCGCATGCGTGGTTCCGCCCCCTGCACCGGCCGAGGCGTAGCTGGCAAGCGGCAGAGACGGAGCAGGCCGACCACCAGCTGGCCCAGCTCAAGGGAGGTAAGGCACCCGCCGGAAAAGGGGGGAAAAAATGGCAGACAGCCTTGCTTGGCGACCCCCGTGAAATGGTCGATCGACCCCAAATGGGGTCGCGACCCATAGGTTGAGAACCGCTGCACTAGAGCTTATTATATATAAATAAAATGGTATATTCATTGGTAGTGGTTGTTGTATCTATTGTGATTTCTGTGCAACTAAAATTATAACAGTTAAAAGGTACCTGCTTAAAAGGAAGGAAAATGAAACTGGTCAGAAGATTGTTTTATGTATATATTTAATTGATTTGTAATACTTTATAAATTACTAATGCAAAAAAATGATTTTTTATACACAGCTTATAGAGTTGTACATCGCAAATTTCTCAGACCAGAACGATTTCAATTTACATTTAGAGAAATCCAGCAAAGGTTTTTACAGATAATTCATCCCTTCTTCTTGCCCCATCCCTCAATTGAATACTTAATTACATAATACCAATTCTTAAAACCTGCATCAAGTTATTTTCAGAATCAGTTTATTCACGAGAAACTTAAGGTGTCTTGTAAGATATACTGCATGTATTCAGAAATCAAAATTTCCTATGAACACGTAAAAGACTAAGGTGGAAAGTATGATCCTTTTTTTCTATCTTCTCCCCACACACTAAATTTGGTGCTGATCTGTTCTGTTTTGGGCAGTTATCCTATTGATACAAAAGCATGTGTTACTGGATAAATAAAAAGAGGCCTCAAATTGTTGAACTCCTTCCCCCCACCCAAATACGGGTAGTCTTCATCTTACTACAGTAATTGAGCCCAACATATACAGTCCATAAGTCATGACGGTCATAAAATGGGTCACCATATGCCAGACTTGGTATTTTTACTTTTTTTTGTTAAGCAAAGGTTGTAATTGTTAAGTGAATACCATAGTCATTAAGTGAATTTGGTGGTTTTTAAGTGAATCCATTGTTTGCTCTGTTGGGGTGGGGGTGGGGGCTGGGTTTGCCGAAAAACAGAAGTAAATGGTGATTTCCAGCAAAAAAATGCCTGCTGCAAATGGCCATAAATGTGGGCTGGTTGCTGAGCAGCCAAAATACGGTCACATGATCGCAGGGAAGGGGAGGATGGACATCGGAATTTTGAATCTAGGTTGTAAGCCCCATTTTTAGGGTCTGTCGTAATTTCAGTCATTAAATGACAGATTATTAAGTCAAGGACTACTACCTATAGGGCTGTTGACATAGGGGTCTTTCTTAATGCATTTCTAAATCTTTAGATGCTAGGTAGGAATTATCCTCATTTTAAAAAAGCAAGTTTATATAAAAAAAACCAAAAACGTCAAGGATTATCTGTAGTTTTGGCAGGTCTCACTCTTTGGTTCAGTCCAGACCTAATGAAGGCTGCAAAAGATTTTCCCAAAGGCGTTTCATCCCTAAAGGAACTGGGTAATTTGATTAATTCAAAGGCTGCAAGGCCTCATTGCACCATTTGAGTCTTCCTGCTCATTCCCATAATGCAGGCCTGTTCCACAGTTCTGCACTGAATGCAACACAGCAGTTTTCATCAGCCATTGGAAATCCAGTATTGAAGAGATACAGTATGTACATGCTTTAAAGCAGTGGTTCTCAACCTTTTTAATGCTGCGACCCCAACTGGTCGTAAGTCGAGGACTAAACCGGTCGTAAGTCGAGGACTACCGAACCGGTCGTAAGTCGAGGACTACCGAACCGGTCGTAAGTCGAGGACTTTCCCTGCCCGGGAGCACCGCGCATGCGTGGTTCCGCCCCCTGTGCCGGCCGAGGCGTAGCTGGCAAGCGGCAGAGACGGAGCAGGCCGACCACCAGCTGGCCCAGCCCAAGGGAGGTAAGGCACCCGCCGGAAAAGGGGGGAAAAATGGCGGACAAAAAAAATGGCGGACAGCCTTGCTTGGCGACCCCCATGAAATGGTCGATCGACCCCAAATGGGGTCCCGACCCACAGGTTGAGAACCACTGCTTTAAAGAGATTCAGAAGAGCTGGCTGCTTTAAGGATTTGATTCATTAAAATAGCGGTGTTTGGTTTGGGGTTCACATGGAAACCTGACAGAAAGTGATGTGACTTATGTTAAAAAGTGATGATGCTTGTCCTCCCAAGCATTTGGAAAGTTCTTGCACATTCCTAGTCATCAGGTATAAACTCCAAAGGGCGAGTGGAGGCTGTTCCAACACAAATACTATGGCATCTGAGGCAGGAAAGGAAGTATTAGAAAGCCATCTAAAAAAGACCATGTGACTGTTTTGTCTCTTTGCTTGTTTATGTCTGAAATGGTATAGGGCAGTGGTGGCGAACCTATGGCACGCGTGCCAGAGGCGGCACTCGGAGCCCTCTCTGTGGGCACACGTGCCGTTGCCCCAGCCTCGCCTCCCCCTACGACCCCCTCCTCACCAGCAGCCCCCCTGGAGGAGAGTCGCCCCCGAGCGTGGCCCACACGGAGCAGCGCAGCCAAGGACATGGCAGCCAGGCAGCGTAGACAAGACTCTGCCCTCACACCCCATCCCGCACAGTTGATGCTGCGGGGCATGCGCAGAGGGCATGGCCGCCATGCGCTGCTGGGCTGCCTGGGCGATCTGCGGCGTGCCCTGGAGGCGGTGAGTGGCCCTGCGGGTAGGCGGGGTGGGGCCGGGACAGGGCCAGTTTTGGGCACTCCGTCTCTAAAAGGTTCACCATCACTGGTATAGGGTTTCCTGCCTGAGCAGGGGGTTGGACTAGATGACCTCCAAGGTCCCTTCCAACTTTGTTGTTGTTGTTGTTGTTGTTGTTGTTGTTGTTGTTGTTGTTATTGTTATTATTATTATTATTATTATTATTATTATTATTATTATCTTCCCCCGCTTCTGCTTTCTCAAGCCAGATATTCAGGGAGGCTCTAAAGCAGGGGCCTTCAAACTTGGCCTTTTTATGACTTGTGGACTTCAACTCCCAGAATTCCTCAGCCAGCTCACGGCAACGCTCGCACGACTGGGGCTGCAAACGTTCGCGGCAACGCTCTTGCGAGTGGGGCTGTGCGCACAGGTGCGCACCAGTCAGCCACTCGCATGGCCTGGTGGCCAATAGCGGGCTATATCCCAAAAGCGGAGAACCCCTGCTTTAGAGCAACAAGGTGATGATTTGGAAGGTTCCCCAATACCTTCCTGTGCCAACTACTGTTTCCTTCATAGAAAGTCACTTCCCCCCCCCAAAAAAATTGGTTCCAGTTTAAACCAGGAAAAAGGCCATAGAAAGCACCAGTTCAATAGCACCCACGCAAGGACATTTACACACTTCATTGTTGCTAGCTTTGCTGCTGTTTTGAAACACTTGGGAGTTTGTTATTTCTGTATGATGAAAGATAAACAACGGGCAAGCTGATGTTGAGACTCTAGAAAGAGTAAACAAAGATGATTAGGGGACTGGAGGCTAAAATATATAAGGAACGGTTGCTGGAACTGGGTATGTCTAGTTTAATGAAGAGAAGGACAAGGGGGGACATGATAGCCGTGTTCCAGTATCTCAGGGGCTGCCACAAAGAAGAGGGAGTCAAGCTATTCTCCAAAGCGCCTGAAGGCAGGACGAGAAGCCACGGATGGAAACCAATTAAGGAGAGAAGCAACCTAGAACTAAGGAGAAACTTCCTGACAGTTAGAATAATTAACCAGTGGAACAACCTGCCTGCAGAAGCGGTGAATGCTCCAACACTGGAATTTTTTAAGAAGAGACTGGACAGCCATTTGTCTGAAATGGTATAGGATTTCCTGCCTCCGCAGGGGGTTGGACTAGATGACCTCCAAAGTCCCTTCCAACTTTATTATTATTATTATTATTATTATTATTATTATTATTATTATTAAACATGGGCAACTGAACCAATTGCTCATATAGCGCTAGCAGTAGCATTCAATCTCGGTCCTTATTTTACTGACCTCAAAAGGATGGAAGGCTGAGTCAACCTTGACCCTTGTCAGGATCAGATTCCTGACTGTGGGTAGGGATAGCCTACAATATAGGTAGTCCTCGACTTACAACAGTTTCCTTAGTGACCATTCGAAGTTACAATAGCATTGAAAAAAGTGAGTTGTGACCATTTTTCACAGTTATAACCATTGCTGTATCCCCATGGTCACGTGATTTACATTTGGATGCTTGACAACTGGTTTATATTTATGACGGTTGCAGTGTCCCAGGGTCATGTGACCATCTTTTGTGACCTTCTGACAAGCAGTCAATGGGGAAGCCAGATTCACTTAACAACCGTACTAATTTAACAACTGCAGTGATTCGCTTAACAATTGTGGCCAGAAAAGTCATAAAACAGGACAAAACTCATTTAACACATTTCTCACTTAACAACATAAATTCTAGGCTCAGTTGTGGTCATAAGTCAAGGACTACCTGTATTGCACTTTAACCACTGAGCCACTAGGGCTCCACATGCTACTGCCATTAAAACTCAGTCCTTCCCAGATCGAGTTGTACATCTGTCCTCAACATTATTTCTGTCATGAGTATATCTGTCTTCTTCCATCGGCATCAAGGAAGCATTGTTTTCCAGAACCTTTTCATTTTAACTAAATGTAAATTATTCAGAATGTATTTCATTTGAGTTCGCCGATCCACACTGAATAACATTTCTTGGCTCTTCAAAGCCATCGTCCCACTTAAGGTCGTCACCGGGCTTAACTCGGGAATGAACTCGATGGTGCACGTGAAGATGGGAACGCCGCCTGAAGCATTTCCCACACTCTAGGCATGTATAGGGTTTCTCTCCTGTGTGGATTCGCTGGTGTTTCACAAGATTGGATAGCTGAGCAAAACATTTCTTACACTCCAGGCACTTGTACGGCTTTTCTCCCGTGTGGACTCTTTGATGACTGACGAGAGCCGAACGTTGAGCAAAACACTTCCCACATTCCGGGCATTTGTGAGGCTTCTCCCCTGTATGGACCCTCTGGTGATTCACAACATCTGAACGGATCGCAAAAGATTTCCCACATTCTGGGCATTTGTAAGGTCTCTCCCCTGTGTGGATTCTCCTGTGTTTTACAAGATCAGATTGTTGGGCAAAACTTTTTCCACATTTCATGCATTTGTAGGGCTTCTCCCCCGTGTGAATTCTCTGATGGTTGACCAGGTTCGACTGATGAGCAAAGCATTTGCCACACTCCTGACACTTGTAGGGTTTCTCTCCCGTGTGGACTCTTTGATGGCTCATCAGGACAGACTGACGGGCGAAACATTTGGTACACTGTAAGCACTGGTACGGTTTTTCTCCGGTGTGGACTCTCTGGTGATTGATGAGAACCGAGTGACGGGCAAAACACTTCCCACACTCCAGACATTTATAAGGTTTCTCTCCCGTGTGGACCCTTCGGTGTCGGATGAGTTGTGATCTCTGAGTAAAACACTTCACACACTCCAGGCACCGATAAGGTTTTTCTCCGGTGTGGATCCGGTGATGGTTGACAAGGACAGACTGCCGTGAAAAACACTTTCCACACTCGAAGCACTTAAAGGGTCTCTCTCCTGTATGGACGCGCTGGTGTTTCACAAGCTCGGAGTGATGAACAAAATATTTTGCACATTCCAGACATTTAAAAGGTTTCTCTCCCTTGTGAAGTAGTCGATGGATAGCCAGATCCGATTTCTGAACGAAGCATTTTCCACACTTCCGACAGGAATTCTTTTTCCTCAGTGCCTCTGGGGAGAGAAAAACAAATCTTGACAATAGAAGGGACAACAGATTTTTGAGGATCCCGAAGAAGCATTTATCTATTTCTCTGCCTGCCTGCCTGCTTGCCTGCCTGCCTGCCTGCCTGCCTGCCTGCCTGCCTGCATCTATCTATCTATCTATCTATCTATCTATCTATCTATCATCTATCTATCTATCTATCTATCTATCTATCTATCTATCTATCTATCTATCTATCTATCTATCTATCTATCTATCTATCTATCTATCTTTCTATCTGAAAGCAATAGCCAAAGTGATACTGATATTTTGTAATAACTATTACATATGTTTAATATAGACAATAAGCTGGGTTGACAAGATCAGAAATGAGGAAGTGATAAGCCACCTGGGAAAGCCAAGGAAAATCATCAAAACAATTAAAAAACGAAAGTTAGAATATTTTGGACATGTGATGTGACACCCAGAAAAATACGGCATACTCCATTTAATCCTCCAGGGAAAGATTGAAGGCAAACGAGGTCCAGGCAGAAGAAGAACATCGTGGCTTCAAAATCTAAGGGACTGGTTTGGACAAAACTCAGCAGCACTTTTTCGTGCGGCTGCTGATAAAAACAAAATCGCCAACATGATCGCCAACGTCCGATAACGGATATGGCACAATAAGAAGAAGAATATAGACAATGGATTTGGGTTTGGGTTGTTGTTGTTTTTTTACAGGCTTTACACAACCCACAGCCTCGTTGTTTGATCTGTATAGCTTTATAAATCTCAAAAATAAATAAAGGCATGAAGACCTTTTTGATTAACTGAAGGCCTTGCCAATATCGTATAAACCTTGGCCAGGAGTTTAACAGCATAGTTAATCAATGGGGAACTGGTTGATTCACTTAGGGTCAGCAGTGATTTGCTTAACAACTGTGGCAAAAATAATTGTAAAACTGGGCTTAGTCACGTGACAACTTAACAGAATTTTCTGGCTCCTGGTGTGGTAAGTCGAGGACTACATGTAATCAATTGGGTGTTTTTAAGCAAGAGTCAAGAATTAGAGGCTAAAGGACACGTTTATCGATGAGGAGCAGTTTGGACTCAAGAAAACCTCACAGAGTCGTAGGGGAGCCAAGGTTGCCTATCCCTGGCCTAGAAGCAGAGAAAGTGAGATGGGGTAAGATTCCCGCTGCGATTCACAACGGCTTCAATCAAAGCCAAGGAATGTTTTGGAAACAAATTCTTGTAGCAAGGAGGATTAAAAGATTTGCCGTTCAGTCCTAAATTCCTCGCATCAAGGGCAAAACCACATCAAAAAAGACAGAAGAAAGAACTAAAGCAGTGTTTCTCAACCTTGACAATTTTAAGGCATGTGGACTTCAACTCCCAGAATTCCACAGCCAGCATTGCTGGCTGTGGAATTCTGGGAGTTGAAGTCCACGTGCCTTAAAATCGTCAAGGTTGAGAAACACTGAACTAAAGGAAGCAAACACGATTCAAATTTAACACGGGAGTCTCGCACTAAGGGACTGGAGGCGAAAACATACAAAGGACAGTTGCAGGAATTGGGTATGTCTAGTTTAATGAAGAGAAGGATGAGGGGGGACATGATAGCAGTCTTCCAATATTTGGGGGGCTGCCACAAGGAGGAGAGGGTCAACTTATTCTCCAAAGCACCTGAAGGCAGGACAAGAAGCAATGGATGGAAACTCATCAAGGAGAGAAGCAACCTGGAATTAAGGAGAAACTTCCTGACAGTCAGGACAATTAACCAGTGGAACAACCTGCCTCCAGAAGTTGCGAATGCTCCAACACTGGAAGTTTTAAAGAAGAGATTGGACAGCCATTTGTCTGAAATGGTATAGGTCTCCTGCTTGAGCAGGGGGTTGGACTAGATGACCTCCAAGGTCCCTTCCAACTCTGTTATTCTGTTACTCAGAGTTATGCCTCTTTAGAGATTTTAGCTGATACAGATCAACAGTTTGGAATCAAGAAAACCTCACAGAGTTATGCCTCTTCAGAGATTTAAGCTGATTACAGATAGACAAGAGCCAACCAAAGTAAAACATTTAAGGCAGGGGTCTTCAAACTTGGCCCTTTTATGACTTGTGGACTTCAACTCCCAGAATTCCTCAGCCAGTGTGCCTGGCTGAGGAATTCTGGGAGTTGAAGCCCACAAGTCATAAAAGGGCCAAGTTTGAAGACCCCCGATTTAAGCTTTTATTACTTTTATCCTGTGTTATTAAATTTTCTTAGATGTATTTTAATCTGCTTCTACATTTCATGTTTTTTGGAATTTACTGGTTTGAGATTTATGTTTTACAGCCTAGAGCGGGCTCATGGACTCTATAATTGACAATGTTTAATTTTTCCTTCCTGGCTGTTTAATTTGGCTTTTTGTGGCACAAAACTCTCTATACAGCTCAGGGGATATTTTGAATGGAAACTGAATTTCTCACATTTGTGCAAGAAACCCGAATGAGAAATTGTGATTGATTAGCAAGGGTTGTATCAATTAGTCGTAGCATTTTCCTTCTTTCTGATTTTAAATAAGTATGCAAATATTGCATCTGACTGTTCCTCCTTGATAGTAACCGAGCATAGAATTATTCTGCTAGTTTCATTTGAGCTCATTTTACAGCTTCTACATATTAATTATGCTATGTCTAACTCCATTTTTCCAGTATGGCAAGTTAATTTTGTCAAGTTCTATGAAGATATTATGCTTGTTACCATAAGAGGGAGCTCCTAAATAAGGAATCATCATCTGGGGCCATTTGGGGGGGGGAGGAGATCTATGTGGTCATTAATGGTCAACACAGACTTGATGTCACATAATCAATCAATCAATTAGAGAATATTAATTAAATGAATTTAAATGCAGAGAAACTAATTGAATTTCAATTGTGGCTCTACTTAGTTTTATTTGGTTTTATACATTAGGACCTATTTTAATGTTATTGATTTTCTGCACTTTAACCTTTATATTTATTTTTCAATTTGTTCAGACTAGTGTATAGTATTCATTCTTAACTGGCTCTATTATCATTAGTTCCAACACAAAGAACTGAATGTTATTCTAAAACTGAATAACCTAAACATTGTTTTATTCAAACTTTATTATAAAACATGGTGTTTTAAGCAGTTTCTTTATATTTTAGTGCATATGATTCTAAAGAAATTGGTAGCATTGAATCCATCTTATGCTTAACATCATAACATTTTCTCAATACGTTTGATGACATTGAGGATCAAATTCTCATTTGTTAACAATGAGTAGCAGAAGGCAGAATAAAAATTTGATAAGAAGGGACTTCCGGTGGTGATGTTGAGGTGGTGCAGGGGGAAGAGGACAGTCTCCGTCCTCTAACTCTGATTTTTTCAAGTTTGGAGACCCTTCGGGGGCACAGAGAGTCTGGAGGGCTACATGCGAAAAGGGTGAAACCTTGGGGAGTAGTGAGGTGTGAGGCAGGCACACACTACGACGGAGGAAAACCCTTAAATCCAACTTATAAACTTCTGCCTTCAACAGATGGCAGATCCAAGGCCCTGACTAACCACAAAGGATACAGAAGGAAGATATACTTAATGGACTATGTCAAAGAGTGAGTTAAAAGTTTATAAAAATATTCCAAAGTACTAGAAAGGTCTAAAAGATTTACCTATCTGTTAGTTCTGGTGTTGTAAGGAAGCTCAATAGAAGAGGGAATCCTCAACATAAGCGGCGACCCAGCGGGGAAGAACTGTGATTTAACATTAAAAAAGTCAGAGGATTAACAGGAGTGAGATAAAAGAAAGAAAATTTTGTGGTGCTCTAGCACAGAACGAAGAAGGTGAGAAAGTGAGGTTGGAGGAGAAAGGAGGGAAGGAACGCTGAGAGGATATGTTGTGGTGGCGAAATTGAAAGTGAGAAGAATGGTCGGAAGGAGAGAAGAACGATAGAGAGGCTGCGTACCAAATGCGGAGAAGCAATAGAAAGTTGGAAAAGTGAAGGAACTGGCGAGAGGACATAATACGGAGGTGAAAGCAACAGGAAGAGATCGAAATTTGGAACGTTAGAGAGATCGGAGAAATAGCGCGTTACAGAAGATCGGAGAAAGTGAGATTGGAGAGAGAAAATGGCGATTTAGGAGAAACGGAGAAAGAGTGAACACGCTGTGGAAGATTGGAGAAAGTGGTTGGAGGAGAAAGTTGGAGACAGACCTGGTCGTGGAGAAGATCCGGAAAGCCAAGGAGATGAGAGGATGCAATTAAGTAATGAAAGTGAGCGGAGCGCAGTGAGGATCCGGAAGGCAAAGGAGACGGCGAGAGGACGTGCGAAAGTGAAAGAAATGGATTGTCGGTGGGAGATACAGGATCAGAGGGGAAATACGGAGTCCTAGAGAGACTGTGTCTTTGGTTAAGAGGGAAGAAAGTGAAGAGGACGGCGACGAGTGTGAGAGGAAGTGAAGGAGACGGTGAGAGGACGGGGCACGACGCTGAAGGTGACAGGAACGTGGAGAAGGTCCAGAAGTGGGAAAAAAAAGCGAGGTTGGAAGAGAACGGAGGAGGTGAACCAGGAAGTGTGGAGAGTTTGGAAAGTGAAGGAGACAGTGAGAGGACTCGATTGGGCGGTGAGAGACAGGAACTGATATATGGACTAATGGACTAAAAGCTGATGATATAAGTTGGGTGAAAAAATTTAGAGTTTTAGAGAGAGTGGGTGTTAAACAATAAGAAGAAAACGAAGAGGACTAGGGAAAGAGAAAAGAGGACTAAAGTTAGAAGATTTGCTGATCAAACAAAGGGATATAAGGAATAAAATAAATAAATAAATTTGATAAATAAGATATTAAGATGGCAATACTGAGAATGGGGAAAAAAACAATGTCAAGTTTAGTACTGACACCTTCATCTCCCCCTGGACAGAGAACAATAGAGGGAATGTTGGGGACAGAGAAGCAAAATGCATTATCAAATATGCAATGCATGCAGACAACATTATTAACTATTCAAGAAACGATGTTAAAGATGCAGGAGACAATGTCAAAAAATCATATTGAAATGAGAGGGGATATGAATAAATTAGATAATAAGATTGAAATGATACAACAAACAATTGTGAAAAATGAGGAAAGAATATTGACAGTAGAGGTAGGATTGGATAAGAGAGGGGAAAAAGTTGACACAGTAGATAAAAACTTGAGGGAAACTAATAAAAAATTGGAAGAATCGATTATACATTTGGAAATGGACAGGGCGGCGTTTTACTTAAGGTTTCAAAACGTGGTGGAGGATAAAGAAGAAGATTTGGGCACCATTATGGTAGAGTTGATAGCTGAGGCGTTACAAAGAGATAAGCAAGCAATATTGCCAGAAATAGATGAGGTGTACAGAATCCATACAAACTATGCTCGAAGAAATAAATTACCACGTGAGATATATTTAAGATTCGCCAGAAAAAAAATCAGAGACCTAATATATAGGATTACAAGGGAAGATCCAATAATCTACAAAGGTATAGAAATCCAAACACTTAAACAAATTCCAAGGAAAGTGAGGGAAAAGAGAAGGGATTACAGATTTCTCAGTGCATATCTTATCAAAAATAACATTCCATTTAGATGGTTAATTCCTGAGGGGATGCTGATAACATGGCAGGAGAGAAGGATTAAAATTGACAGTCTGGATAAGGCAAGAGAA
>NW_015387912.1:9880-27524 GCF_001527695.2 Protobothrops mucrosquamatus | reverse complement strand
GGGGCCAGATGGTCTACCTGGGGAATTATATAAGACCTTATATGACAGCGGTTCTCAACCTATGGGTCGCGACCCCATTTGGGGTCGATCGACCATTTCAAGGGGGTCGCCAAGCAAGGCTGTCCGCCATTTTTTTCCCCTTTTCCGGCGGGTGCCTTACCTCCCTTGAGCTGGGCCAGCTGGTGGTCGGTCTGCTCCGTCTCTGCCGCTTGCCAGCTATGCCTTGGCCGGCGCAGGGGGCAGAAGCACGCATGCGTGGTGCTCCCGGGCAGGGAAAGTCCTCGACTTACGACCAGTTTAGTCCTTGACTTACGACCGGTTTAGTCCTTGACTTACGACCGGTTGGGGGTCGTGGCATTAAAAAGGTTGAGAACCACTGTTATATGAAGATTTGGAAATGACACTATTAGAGGTATATAATGATATATTGGAGAAAGCTAAATTACCAGATTCATGGACAGAAGCCAACATAACCCTCATTTCAAAAGAAGATACAGATCCTAAACAAATAAAAAAATTATAGGCTAATCTCGTTGTTGAATTCGGACTATAAAATTTTTACTACAATAATGGCGGAACGACTAAAAATAATATTAAATCAAATAATATATTCGGATCAAAACGGTTTTTTACCAAATAGACAAATTAGGAATAATACAAGAATTGTACTGAATGTTTTGGAATATTACGAAGCACACCCCGAAAAACAGGCTGCATTAATATTTGTAGATGCCCAGAAGGCTTTTGATAATTTTAATTGGCAATTTATGTTCCAACAACTAGAAAATATGAAATTTGGCGAGAAATTTGAACAAATGATAAAATCAATATATAGAACACAAAAGGCCAGAGTAATAATAAATGGGGAAAATACAGAGAAGATTGAAATTAACAAGGGTGTAAGACAGGGATGTCCAATGTCACCTCTACTTTTTATTCTAACGTTAGAAGTGCTACTAACTCAAATTAGAAATAACAAAGAGATAAGGGGATTAAGGATTAAAACAGAAGAATATAAGATACAGGCATTTGCAGATGATTTGGTGTTTTTTATAGAGGAACCGTTTGAAAGAGGTAGAATTTCAATAGATGAAATAGAGAATTATGGAACGGTGGCGGGACTAAAAATAAACAAAGAAAACACTAAAATATTAGTTAAAAATTTAACTGAAAAACAAAAAAGGGGATTAGAAGAAAATTTGGGGTTGCAAATAGTAAAAAAGGTTAAATATTTGGGAATTTGACTCACCGCAAGATGTTCCTCAATAAAAGAAGATAATTATAAAAAATTGGTACTATGTATACAAAAAGATTTAGAGATTTGGGGGAAATTACAATTATCATTGTTAGGAAGGATTTCGGCGATTAGAATGTTTTACCAAGAGTGTTATACCTCTTTCAAACAGTTCCAATAAAACTGGGGAAATTTTTTTTTGATGAATTAAATGATTAATAAATTTATATGGCTAGGTAAAAAAGCACGAATAAATGCTAAAGCGTTACAGGATAGTAGAAGTAGAGATGGCCTTGGACTCCCAAAATGGGAAACTTACTACCAAGCAGCTGGATTGCTTTGAATCAGTGACAGGATAAATTTAGAAAATAAAAGGGTCCTTAGGAGTCCGGCAAGGCTGTATACTGTTGCCCTGCCTATTTAACTTATATGCAGAGCACATCATGAGAAAGGCAGGGCTAGATGAATCAAAAGTTGGAATTAAGATTGCCAGGAGAAATATCAACAACCTAAGATATGCAGATGATACCACTCTAATGGCAGAAAGTGAAGAGGAACTAAAGAGCCTCTTGATGCGGGTGAAGAAGGAGAGTGCAAAAGTTGGCTTGNAAAAATGGAGGTAGTGACAGATTTTATTTTCCTGGGCTCCAAGATCACCTCAGACGGGGACTGCAGCCAAGAAATTAAAAGACGCTTGCTCCTGTTGTGGCTCCGTCCTGTGGGTCCCTATCATCGGAGGAGGAAGGCTCTGAACATGAAGGAGAGGAGATGGCCAGGCCTCCCTCTCCAGGCCCTTCCCCTCTGGTGCGGCCTTCAGTGTCTTCCGATGGAGAGGAGATCAGCCAGGAGCCAGGTGCTTCTGGGATTGGCCAGGAGCCAGGTGTGTCGGACTCAGAGGAGGATACGTCTTGGCTGGATCCACGCCAGCGTCGGAGGGACAAACGTGCGCAGCAGCTAAGGCGTCGTGCCAGAGATTCCAGCTGAGTCACTGGGCCACACCCCACAGGCTATATAAGCAAGGGGTGTGCCGTTTGAAACTCTTGTGACGGACAATACTGAATCTTCTGTTGCAGCACTCCAGAATTATCCTGGACTTGATTTGTGTTTGTATTGTGTGTTATCAGTAAAGGTCTTGGCAGGCAGCCACGGAGTTGCTGCCAAGTGTTTATCTGTATTTGGCAGTGCTGAGCAGTCTTTTAGCCCTCGGCTGACTGGTTGGGGGGTGTGAGTCGGACGGGGGACAGAACAGCTCCTGGGGAGGAAAGCTATGGCAAATCTAGACAGCATACTAAAAAGCAGAGACATCACCCTGCCAACAAAAGTACGTATAGTCAAAGCCATGGTTTTCCCAGTTGCAATGTATGGATGTGAAAGTTGGACCATAAGAAAGGCTGAGCGACAGAGAATTGAGGCCTTTGAACTATGGTGCTGGAGAAGCCTCCTGCGAGTCCCTTGGACTGCAAGGCATTCAAACCGGTCAGTCCTAGAGGAGATCAACCCTGACTGCTCTTTAGGAGGCCAGATCCTGAAGTTGAAACTCAAGTACTTTGGCCACCTAATGAGAAGGAAGGACTCACTGGAGAAGGGCCTAATGCTGGGAAAGATGGAGGGCAATAGAAGAAGGGGACGACAGAGAATGAGGTGGCTGGATGGAGTCACTGAAGCAGTAGGCGTGAACTTAAATGGACTCCAGAAGATGGTAGAGGACAGGAAGACCTGGAGGAACCTTGTCCATGGGGTCGCGATGGGTCGGACACGACTTCGCAATTAACAACAACAAAAAGGGTCCTTACAATTGAAGGTCACGATCTACAAGTTGAATGGCATGCTTTTCTATGGGGGAAAGATAAGAAAATGCATACATATTTCTTCCGACATCAGATAAGGGATGCATTAATTTGGATATGGGGAAAAATTTAAAAAAAAATTATACGAAAATTCCAATTTGGATTTCACCAATGGAGGCGATGATTCATCCAAACACATTAGATAAAACAAAAATGATTAGGTATAAAGAATTATTATTAGATAACCAAGGGAAGTTAAGATCAAGAGATGAATTAAAAGAACAGGGAATAATTATTGATTGGTGGCCATATGCACAGATAAAATCAAAATATAATAAAGATATGGAGGAGTATGGGATATGTCAAACATTATAGCAATTGGATAAAATATTGATAAACAAGGGAGAATTTTTTTTAACAAAAACCTATAAACTCCTACTAGAAATTGAATTTGAAGAAGAAATCGTAAAGGGCCCAATGATAGCATGGGCCCGAAATATAGGTAGAAATATAGGACTAGATGAATGGAAAAGAACTTGGAATGTAAATTGCAAATTAACGTTGTCAACTGCGTATAAAGAAAACCAAATTAAAATGTTTTACAGATGGCATCTAGCACCGGCGAGATTGGCTAAAATTTATAAAAATATGAATCCAGATGGTTGGAAATGCAAAAATAATGAGGGAACATTCTACCATATGTGGTGGCAATGCCCCAAAGCAAAAATCTACTGGGAGCAGATAAGAAGATGGCTACTGGAAATAACAAAACAACAAATTGAATTCAAGCCCGAAATATTTGTATTAGGTATAATTAATCCAAAAATTGAAAAACGACTCCAATACATCATTATACATATTATAACGGCTGCACGTATTGCATATGCGCATAAATGTTGGGCTCCCCTTGTGGTCTTAAGTTGAGGACTACCTTTTATGGAGACAAAAGAAGAGAGATTTCTGTGGCTTTATTTGCCAACTGGGATATATATTTTTTCCATCTCTCACCTGAGCTGTTGGCATCCAGCCCTGGAGAATCTAACAGCCAAGGTTCTTCTCCTCGTTCCAGACGAGAGATGAGATTTGGCTTCGGAACGGGAAACCCTTGACAGAAAATCAAATTAAAAATCACACTCCTGAAAATACAAGGGGGAAGCAGAGATTGATCACAGTCCTTTGCATCTGTCTTTAGCTCAACGAAAGAAGCAAGAGACTCGTACCTAAGGAGGCCACGTTCTCATAATTCTCCACCATGACTTCTTTGTATAAAGCTTTCTGGGTTGGATCCAGCAGAGCCCCCTGGCCCTCCGTGAAATACACGGCCACATCTTTAAATGACACCAGCCTCTGAAAGGACAAAGAAAATGGATTCAGCCTCCCTGTCTCTCCAAACTCTCTTCCTGGGTCAGTCCCTGGTAGATGCAACCCTTTCAGCCAGAGACCTGTGAAAGGCAAAAGAGAAAGTGGAAATTGACATGAAAGCAATGTTCCAGTGTTTGGGGGGCTGCCACAAAGAAGAGGGGGTCAAATTATTCTCCAAAGCACCAGAGGGCAGGACAAGAAACAATGGTTGGAAACTGACCAAAGAGAGAAGCAACCTGGAATTAAGGAGAAACTTCCTAACAGTGAGGACAATTAACCAGTGGAACAGCTTGCCTTCAGAAATCGTGGGCGCTCCATCACTGGAGGTTTCTAAGAAGAGACTGGACAGTCACTTGTCTGAAATGGTATAGGTCAGTGATGGCGAACCTTTTAGAGACCGAGTGCCCAAACTGCAACCAAAAGCTACTTATTTAGCACCGATACCTGGTGGGCATGGGTCACTGGGTGGGCATGGCCGCGGTGCTCACGGCAGATTGGGTGGGCATGGCCGGGGTAGGCGTGACCACCTCAGTGTTACTCGTGGGGGCCAGGCAGGGTTGGGGGAGTTCCAGGGGGTCTCTGGCAGGTGGGACAGCCAGGAGAACCAGTTGTTAAATTATTTGAAACCACCACTGGTCGTTTCCAAAGGCCACGTGCTCGCTCACTCGCTCGCTGCCCACTGTCTCTTCCAAAGGATGTTCATTCACTCTCCCGCCAAAACCTGCTCCTTTTATAGGTTCCCTTCTCCCTGCCTAGCTCTCGCAGCTGTTCCCGGACTCTGTGCACGTGGAGAGGTGGAGGGGAGCAGCCCGACCCCGCATCCCTCTATCTTGGGCGACAGCACGCGTGCCCACAGAAAGGGCTCCGAGTGCCACCTCTGCCACGCGTGCCATAGGTTCTCCACCATTGGTATAGGTTCTCCTGCTTGAACAAGGGGGCTGGACTAGAAGACCTCCAAGATCCCTTCCATATTCTATTCTATTCTATTTTATTCTATATTCTATATTCTATATATTCTATATTCTATATTCTATTCTATTCTATATTGGTATCAACGATTGGTCCAGAATGAAACGAACACAGGTAGACCAACACCATTATGCCCAATAGGTTAAGTTTTTTCCAATATTATATAGGTAGTCCTCAACTTACAGTGGCACTGAAAAGAGTGACTTACGACCATTTTTCACACTAACGACCGCTGCAGCATCCCCATAATCATATGATCAAAATTTGAACGCTTGTTGGGTAGAATATCTACAATTAAGTTGAATATTTTGCCAAGATTACTGTACCTGTTTCAGACAATTCCAATAAGAGTAGAAAAAAAATATTTTGAAGAATTAAATAAAATGATATTAAAATTTATATGGCAAGGCAAAAAAAAGCGAGAATAATTGTAAAAATGTTACAAGATGCCAAAAATAGAGGAGACTTTGGCCTTCCGGATTGGAAGCTATATCATCAAGCATCAGTATTCACGTGGGTAAAAGAATGGATTAATCTGAGGAATATAAGATTGTTGACACTGGAGGGTCATGATCTCCAATTGGATGGCATGCTTTCTTAATGGTATGGGAAGAGTGAGATACATAGCTACTTTCAAAGACATTATATTAGGAATGCATTACTGCTAGTATGGACAAAAATTAAACAACAACAGTATTTGAAAATACCAGTCTGTTTATCTACAATAGAGGCACTAATACATATATAAACTCCTCCTCCGATATGATATGAAGATAGAATAAGTAAAAAAAAAAAGCATGATAAAATGGATGCAGAACTTTAAAGAAACAATCACAACTCAACAGTGGGAAAAACTATGGACCAAACCCATTAAATTCACTCTAGCTTATAATTGGCATAAAATCTTTTACAGATGGTTCCCACCTCCAATACAGATAAATTATACAGTAACAAATGTTGGAAATGTCATGAAACAGAAGGGACATTTCGCCACATACTGGAAAGATTTACCATGGTACCATCAGAGAATTTTAGAGATTCAATCTGAAATGAAATCACATTTTAACTTGGTATAAGTCCAGAATATGTTAACAAGGAACAAGAACCTACTGAGATAAATGCTCACAGCTGCAAGGATAAACTTTGCCAAGCACAGGGAGAAAGATACAGCACCAAAGATGGAAACTAACCAAAGAGAGAAACAACCTAGAACTAAGGAGAAACTTCCTGACAGTTAGAACAATTAACCAGTGGAACAACCTGCCTCCAGAAGTGGTGAATGCTCCAACACTGGAAGTTTTTAAGAAGGGAACTGGACAGCCATTTGTCCGAAATGGTATAGGGTTACCTGCCTGAGCAGGGGGTTGGACTAGATGACCTCCAAGGTCCCTTCCAACATCATCATCATCATCATCATCATCATCATCATCATCATCATTATTATTATTATTATTATTATTATTATTTCTGAGTCTGAACTTAAACTTGAAGATTACAGGTAGTCCTTATGACCAAAGTTGAACCCAAAATTTATGTTGCAAAGTGAGGAATTTGTTAAATGAGTTTTGCCCCATTTTATGACTTTTCTTACCACATTTGTTAAGTGAATCACTGCAGTTGTTAAGTTAGTAACATGGCCGTTAAGTGAATCTGGCCTCCTCCCCCTTGTTGGAAGGTCACAAAAGAGGATCACATGACCCCGGGACACTGCAACCGTCATAAATATGAACCAGTTGTCAAGCATCTGAATGTAAATCACGTGACCATGGGGATACTGCAACGATCCTAAGTGTGAAAAACGGTCATAAGTCATTTTTTTCAGTACCTTGGTAATTTCGTGTGGTCACTAAACGAACTGTTGTAAGTTGAGAACTGCCTGTACAAGCAATAATGGTAAAACTAACCACATACAGGTAGTTCTCAATTTACAACCAGAATTGGGTTTGGAGAATCCATTGACACTCTAGAACAGGGGTGTCAAGCCCGCAGTGTCACATGACATGTTGCAATGTATCGTGACTTTTTCTCCATTGCCGGCAATGGGATGGGCGGGGTTTCGCCATGACGCATCCGGCCCGCAGGCCGGCAGTTTGACATCCCTGCTCTAGAAAGAGTGCAGAGAAGAGCAACAAAGATGATCACGGGACTGGAGGCTAAAACATATAAGGAACGGTTGCAGGAATTGGGTATGTCTAGTTTAATGAAAAGAAGGACTAAGGGTGTCATGATAGCAGTGTTCCAATATCTCAGGGGCTGCCACAAAGAAGAGGGAGTCAAGCTATTTTCCAAAGGGCCTGAAGGCAGGACAAGAAGCAACGGATGGAAACTAATCAAGGAGGGAAGCAACCTAGAACTAAGGAGAAACTTCCTGACAGTTAGAACAATTAACCAGTGGAACAACCTGCCTCCAGAAGCGGTGAATGCTCCAACACTGGAAGTTTTTAAGAAGAGACTGGACAGCCATTTGTCCGAAATGGTATAGGGCAGTGGTTCTCAACCTTTTTAATGCCGCGACCCCAACCGGTCGTAAGTCGAGGACTAAACCGGTCGTAAGTCGAGGACTAAACTGAAGGTAAGTCGAGGACTAAACCGGTCGTAAGTCGAGGACTACCCAACCGGTCGTAAGTCGAGGACTTTCCCTGCCCGGGAGCGCTGCGCATGCGTGGTTCCGCCCCCTGCGCCGGCCGAGGCGTAGCTGGCAAGTGGCAGAGACGGAGCAGGCCGACCACCAGCTGGCCCAGCCCAAGAGAGGTTAGGCACCCGCTGGAAAAAGGGAAAAAAATGGCGGACAAAAAAAAATGGCGGACAGCCTTGCTTGGCGACCCCCATAAAATGGTCAATCGACCCCAAATGGGGTCCCGACCCACAGGTTGAGAACCACTGGTATAGGGTTTCCTGCCTGAGCAAGAGGGTTGGACTAGATGACCTCCAAGATCCCTTCCAACTTTATTATTATTATTGTTACTGTTGTTGTTAAGCAGGTGTTCGTTAAGTCAAGGCTCAAATCACCGCACCCTACAACCTTTTTTTGCCATGGTTGTTAAACAAGAGATCACATGACTGTGATTTTCAAGCTTCTCCCAGCTTCCCCACTGAGTCTGCTTGTTGGAAGCCGGTTGGGAAGGCTGCAAGTGACCCCAGGATACTGCAAATGTCATATATACTTGCTGGTTGCTAAGCACCTTGCATCAGGATCAGGTGACCCTAGGGACACTGCAATGGTCGTAAGTGTGATGACCGCTCATAGGTCACTTTTTTCACTGCCACTGTAACTTTGAACAGTCGCTAAATGAATGGTCATAAGTTGAAGACTATCTGTATATCCACAACAGAAGCTTAACTAAATATAGGCAAGAATGGCCTCGATGTACACAATACGTCACTCAGCAAAGAAAATACAAACATTTACAGTATGGGAAGTCCTCGACTTATGACCACAATAGAGCCCAAAATTTCTGTTGCTAAGTGAGATAGTTGTTAAGTGAATTTTGCCCCATGTTATGATCTTTCTTGCCACAGGTGTTAAGTTAATTACTGCAGTTGTTAAGTTAAGCCACAGGTTGTTAAGTGATACTGGCTTCCCCACTGTCAGAAGGCCGCAAAAGATGGTCACATGACCCCGGGACACTGCAACCGTCATAAATATGAGGCAGTTACCAAGCGTCCGAATTTTGATCCCATAACCATCAGGATGTTGCAATGGGTGTAAATGTGAAAAAACTTCATCATAAGTCACTTTTGTCAGTGTCATTGTAACCTTGGTCACTAAATGCACTGTTGTAAGTCAAGTACTCTCTGTATAGTTTTAAGGTGATCTAAATATTTCTAAATACTGCAAATCAGTTGGAGTATAGAGAAGAGTTAAATTAGAGACCAAAATACTTATTTACTCTTCCAAATAGCTCTTTTTTTCCCCTTTCCCTTTCTTTTTTCCTTAACATTTATGAACAATAAACAACACAGATCTTAGTATTAAGCACTTAACTCAAAGATACAAACCTTGATTACATTATAAAGTACTTACCATATTTTGCAATTGTCTATCAATACCGTTCTTCACTTCAGTTGTACCAATCAAGTAACCTTATGTTTATTAACATTTAATAAATTATATTTAACATTGGTATGAACTTTGTTTTCCTTATCTTTAAAGGTTTATCTGAACTTTCATAGGGTTAATAATTTGTTGCTTATATTGATGATTGATACATGCCTCTGTACCCAGCGAACATTTGCATTTTATAATATAAGCAATAAAATAATTACTTAGGCAGGGGAAGAATAGAGAAGATGTTCCCTTTTTCAAATCCTACAGTGGTTGTTCTGAAGAAAAAGATTTAAAGTTTGGGGGGAAAGGAGGATAATAAAATTGGTTGGGGGAAGCACAAGAATATTGTAAAAAAGTTTGTTGAAACTTAAGCTTTACGATCAGTGTATCTCAACTTGGGCAAGTTTCAGAGGACAACTCTTAGAATTCCCTAGCTAGCCATGCTGGCTGGGGAATTCTGGGAATTGAAGTCCACTCGTTTTAAACTTGCCCAGGTTGAGAAGCACTGTCTTTGAGCTGCTATTTTATTTTAGGCAACGATAATCACTTCGCAATTTGCACGCAAGTACAGTTAATCCACAACTTACAACCACGGTTGAGCCCAAAATTTCCATTGCTAAGCAAGATAGTTAAGTGAATTTTGCCCTATTTTATGACCGTTCTTGCTACAGTTGTTAAGTGAATCACTGCAGTTATTAAGTAAGTAACACAGTTGTTAAGTGAATCTGACTTCCCCATTGACTTTGCTTGTCAGAAGGTTGCAAGATGTGGTCATATGAGCCCGGGACACTGCAACCGTCATAAATTTGAGCCAGTTGCCAAGTGTCCGTATTTGGATCACATGTCCATGAGAATGCCGCAACAGTTGTAAGTGTAAAAAACGATCATGTCAGCTTTTTTGGTGCTGTTTTAACTTCAAACGGTCACTAAATGAATGGTTGTAAATCGAGGACAACCTGTACCAAAAACAGCCAATGGGAGAAACTATCTTATGTTTCTTTGTTCTCAGTGAGAATTCTGGTGCTCAAAATATTCCTCACTGTGGCAACGGTCATAAGTCCCTCAAAATGGTTTCTAAAAACAACATCAGCTTTTATGAAAGTGACTTGTATAGAAATAAATCAGAGACCCTTTCTGATTTGGCAGTGCTAACGATCCTGTAATATTACATTGGATTACTTTTGCCATTCCAACCAACTTTATTTTAAATAAGTTAAGTATTTCCATAAACTTGCTTTTTTTTAAAAAAATGCAGACAATACCTAACAGCTAAAGATTTAGAGATACATAAAGAGCAATGCCATAACGTTTTCTCACCCATAACAGCCCTATTTTTTCTGAGCTCTCCTTTTTAAAACCAGCTTTTAAAAACGAAACGGAAACGCCATTGGATGGAATAAATACAATTTGCTTCTATGCTAACCCATGCCTTGACACTGATTTAATGCAAATATCCCTTTGGATGAGGGCGTTCAGAAGTGCAAACGGTGGTCTTCCTTCATCCGTTCCATAAGTTGAGATACCTGCAACTAAGTTCACCACCGGGGACATTTAATAAATTGATATTCAACTCATATTGTCCTTGACTGAAAGAAGAACGGAGTATATAAACCACAGATGTACAAGAAAACCTTTCCGAAAAATGGCACCAGGTTGCGTTGATTCTTCCGCACCAACCAAGGGTCCCCCTTCGGCACCCCCTCCCTTCAAAACGGGCCAGGGATTCGGGTTTGTCAATCTGCCAACTTCCTGAAGAGCAAACTTTGCAGCCTGGAGGGGCGCCCCCAAATCTGCGGATCGGTCGATCTCGGACGATTCCCTGCAGCGAAAGAGCTCCTAACTTGGATCCCCCCACGGAGTCCCCCCCCCGCGCTTTTCCCCGTCGGAGAAAACAAAGGGGTGCCTGCCTGTCCCCCCCCCCCAGTCTCCGGCGCCCCTCGCTCGCCCGCTGCCCTTTAGGGCTTCTGCCTCTCTCCGAGGGGTCGGACCGGACAGACGGGCTGAGAAAAGCCCGGACAAAGGGCTGGACGGTCTGCCCAGCCCTTCCCCCTTTCTAGCGGGAGCCCCCCGATCCCTCAATCCTGCCGCCGCCGCCGCCCCCCCCTCACCCGCATCGGCCAACAGCACCACGGCGGCTCCCCCGGGAGGGTTTCCCGCGGCTTTCGACCCTTCAGAGCGATCTCTCCGTCTCCCCCCCCGCGGAGATCCACGCCTCCTCCATGCCCGATCGCGCAAATCTCAGCCGCCAGATCTCTGGCGCGGGGGGCGCTCAGGAGCCACCTAGGCTGCTGGGACGTGTAGTCTTCTTCCCGGTGGTTTGCTTGCCGTGCAAAATCCGACATTTCCCCCCCTCCTCACACACACACACACTCTCTCACACGCGGGATTCTGGGAGCTGTAGTTCCCCCCCCCCACACACACACAGCACCTTTAGGCATCATCATCGTTATTTTATCTGGTAGCCTAGAGTTAAAGGCACAAGCAAACGACCGTCGCCAGCATTAACCCTGTGACGGATTGTGCACCGGTACAAGAAGATCCAGAGAGATTCTGAATCCCAAAGGAGCTTTCATTTCTCATCCCAAGAAGCTTCTTCAGCTCTGACTGGATGGTGGGGAAATGGAAGGATTTATATTTATATGGCCTCAAGACACAAGCAAATGACAGTCGCCAGCATTAACCCTGTGACGGATTGTGCACCGGTACAAGAAGATCCAGAGAGATTCTGAATCCCAAAGGAGCTTTCATTTCTCACCCCAAGAAGCTTCTTCAGCTCTGACTGGATGGTGGGGAAATGGAAGGGTTTATATTTATATGGCCTCAACGGCTCTCTTAAAAAAATGCAAATGGCCAGCTAGCTGTCTGCAAGGAATATAAATCCTTCCATTCCCTGCCATCCGGTCAGAGCTGAAGAAGCCTCTTGGATGGGAAGCGAAATGTCTTCAAAGAAAAACAAGAAAGTCGGGTTGCCTCATGAAAAAACACCTTTGGAATTCGTTCCTTATCATACTTAAAGTTCTATATCAGTGGTGGCGAACCTATGGCACGCGTGCCAGAGGCGGCACTCAGAGCCCTCTCTGTTGGCACGCGCGCCACCACCAGCAGCAGCAGGTCCATCAGGCCGGCACCACCATCCAAAGCAGGAGACCCGCCCAGCACAAAGGAGACAAAGCGGCCGACTAGCAAGCTCCAGTAGAGATGGTAGAGCAGAGGTCACCAGCCATTGTCAATTGGTAGACTGGAAGGGAGGGGGAAGCATTTTACATGCGTGCATGCGCGCACGGGGCTGTGAGTACGCACGCACTGCAAATGGGGCAAGGCTAGGGCCTGCATGATACTCACTAGCCCTGCCCTATTCTTGCGTGGTACAGCGCCTTGTATCTGCACCTCGCGGTGCGGTGGCGGCTGTTTTTGCACCTTGCAACACGGCGGCCCATTTTTGCAGCCCCAGTTTTTGCGTGCCAGAGGCAGCACTCAGAGGCGCCTCCCTGTCCCCCCCCCCCGAGGGCACAATGCTGCTGCGGCCCTGGCACTTTGCGATAAATATGTGGGTTTTGGGTTGCGGTTTGGGCACTCGGTCTCTAAAAGGTTTCGCCATCACTGTTCTATATATACATCTCTCTCTCTCTCTCTCTCTCTCTCTCTCTCTCTCTCTCTCTCTCTCTCTCTCTCTCTCTCTATATATATATATATATATATATATATATATATATATGTAGGTCTTTAGTTATTCGGGTTTTCTCCCGCGTAGAATTAGAAGTTTCTTGGCGATATATAACCTCAGAAAACATATATATATTCCCCTATATAATACAATATTATATAATCTCGAGCTTGTTTCTCTATATATTAACATATAATTTTATATACCACAAACTTAAACTTTAACTCAAAACCCGAACAGTTCTTCTTGACTCATACCAGCAGTAAAATTTGTCCCAGATTCCAAAATAGTCCGTTTCTGTCTTGTCCTTTAATTCCATAGTTAGCCTGTCCATAGTTAGGATTATATATACTGGAACATCATGTCATGTCCTTTTTTGTTTTAATTGTTTTATTAATAAAAAACTTTAAAAAAAACATCTTTGGGTTAACTATGACCTGGATGACTGAGAATCTCCATAGAGAGACTCTGAACAAATGGGGCTATCCTGTGGTTTCTTTGGGATTGTGGCGACAGGCAGACAACAACACATATGTATACCTGCCCTTTGTGTTCTGATCAGTGTATACTTGAGGACCTTTTGACAGTGCGACAGAACGCAATTGCTAGTTTCTGGGCAAGATCAATTTAATTTGTATATTTTAAACTTGTATCTTGCATTTTAAATTTCTGTCAGCATACTATGCCTTATTTTAATTGTCTTGCTTCTGACATGAATAAACCCTGTGACGATTTGCAACTGAGTGTTGAATTTCCACTCCAATTACAAACATGTATAATCATCACCTTGAGTTTCCCTCAGTAGAATTGATTTTCGCTACTATAAGCCAAATTTATTTCCAAATTGTCTCTTTAATATTTTGTCACCTAGAATATTTGAATTCTCTACATTGGTTATGCAGTAAATTTCCCATTTTTCTAATGACTTAAAGCTGGTAGTTTGTGTACAGGTAATTCACAACTTACAACCAGAATCGGGACCAGAATTTTCACTGCTAATCAAGGCGATTATGTGAGGGGCATCCAATGTTATGATCTTTTTGTTAAGTGAATCACTGCAGTTGTTAAGTGAATCACGCAGCCATTAAGAAAATCCAGCTTCCTTCACTGACTTTCTTTGTTGGAAACTGATTGGGAAGTTGAAATTGCAAATGGCAATCATGTGACACTGCAACAACCATTGTAAATAAAGGCCAGTTGCCAAATGCCCAAATTTTGATCACATGACCATGGAGATGCTGCAACAATTGTAAGACCAAGGAGAGTTGTTAAGTCACTTTTTTCAGTGTCTTTATAACTTGGGTCACTAAATGAATGGTTGTTTAAGTGAAGGACTACTGGCATTGTGAAATACAGTACATGTCTGTGCGTACGTTGTGTATGTATCCAAGATTCAGTCTCATTAGTGCACAGCATGTTTTTCCCCCTTAATCCAACTCCATTTCATTGCTCTTCACAAAGAATTTTGTCTAAAACCTGACAAAACACCCACTGACATTTTTAGATGGTTTGTTCCTGTTTTCCTTCTACAAATGACTACCTTGTTTCACCAGTGAAATTCCAAAGCCGGTTTATAACTTTATATTGAGGGGGAAAAAATCAATGCAGCTACATATTCTCAGTGACGGGTACAGTTAAGATAGCTCCTAATTTTGACAAGAAAAATGCTTTCTGAATATTTAAGGTTTGAAATGTTTTAAAAGCACCAGAGTCAGGCTGATGTAAAAGCATGCAACTTTTCCCAGGAGGAATTTTCTCAACTGGAGCCGAGTCTTAATCCAGAATCATTATTGGGTCTTCTAACAAATATTTATTGCATGTGTAATGTTGCAGTGCTGATTCGTAGCAAAAAAAAAACCCCAGCCACAAACACACAAAACACAGTGCTTTGCTTTTGGCTTGTGTCATTTTGCTGTTGGATTATTCGGTTTTGACATTAGAACAAAAAGTGATGAGTTAAGTATGAAATTTGTTTGTAGCTATTCTTTATTTTTTTTTTAAAAAAAAACACAATTAGGGAAAATACAAACACACAAAAAAAAAAGACCCAGAAGAGCAGGCCTAAGTGCCACCAAAGCAATTTTGAAGAGGACAACATACACACTTCAACACGCTCACCAACTCGCGCTCTCATTTTTTCGGTCTTTCCCTTTGAGGAAAAGAGAACACTCATCCTTCTTACACTCTCACACTTTCCAGCTCGCACACAGTAGTTGTAGACACCTCTTGTGTCCGTCCCTTATTTCACCCAGCTCTATCTCGGCCTCCCCCACCCCAAGGAGGCCGCACACATGAGCCAGAGGTTTCTTTGGGGCAATGCTGGGGGGCCCAGGCCTTCGCAGCAGCAACAGCTCAGCACCCGTCCGTTGAGCCCTCTTGGAAGCGGCAGTGGGCGGGGAGACCAAGGAACATCTTGAGAAAGAGGCTTGAGGGGGTGGTGGGGGGGAGAGAGTAAAGGCCCCCATATCTGCCCAACCAGCGTACGGTACATCCATCCGTCGCTCGGGTAGGAGTGCCCCGAGGAGCGGGGATATCCAAGTCCCTAGTTGGAAGAATGTCACTTCCAGAATTTCTTCCCTTTTCCCAGATTCCAACTAGCCCCCTCCATGCTCCCCAAAGTACAGGGTGCGATGGGAATGCCGCCGAGCTGTGGACAAAGTAGAGCGAGGAGACCGCAAAGTTGTACGGGGAGTTTTCCCAGCAAAGGCAGGCGGGGACGGCTGGGTGTGGTTGTCGGACGGGGTGCCCTGGCGTCTCAGGAAAGGGGGCACCGTGGAGCTCTTGATGTGGATGACCCGGGTGTCCATGACCTCGCAGTCGACCTGCATCATGACTTCGTAGCCCAGGGAGGAGCCGTAGAGGCTCTCTGGAGAAGAGAAAAGAAAAAGAGAGGCTGACATGCAGCCGCCTTTGGAAGGGGAGGGCAGCCGCCGCCCAGCCTCTCCCAAGACTTTGGGTTTCTTTTACCGTTCAGAGCCATGGCGGGCATCACCAGGGACATTTTAGGGCGGGAGGTCTTGTTGTGGCTGATGGCAGGCAGCAGCAAGTGGTCCTAAGGGAAAAGGAAACATGGGTCAGGTAAGCAGTTGGCCCAACCTTTTGGGCACCAGGGATCGGTTCCGTGGAGAGAGGTTTTTCCACAGACCGGAGGGGGCGTGGTTTCGTGTGCTGCCTGCATCCCGCGAATGGGGGCTTCGCTTGTTTGCGTGGACCGGTTTCTTGACATGCCGCGGACCGGTGCCGGTCCACAGACCGGGGGTTGGGGACCCCTAAGGTAAGGAACCAGAATACTGATAATTGATCAGAGCAGTATGTTTATTGCTATTGGCCTGTTTACAGGAATCTCACAAGACTTAACTGCACACTCTACCCCTGCTCTAGACCAACTAGATAAGTACCCCAAAGTTTATGAGATTTTCTGTCACTTCCTCCCCTTCGGGGGATTCCAGGCTAGCCAATCTCTTAACAACTCCCCTCCCCCAACTTCAGCTGTGAGATTTAGCTTTATCATTGACCCAGCACCACTGGTCTCCTTGCAGCAGGCAGCTTGTAAAATGAAGCTCCCTTGTCACAAGGAGACAATTGTGGTGCTTCCTAGAGACTGGAACCGCAACCTCTGCAATTTCCAGCAAGAAGGGGAGAGAAGGACAAAAACGATAACCCAGATTCTTCACCACTAAGCAGACTAGATTTTCTTAAAAGGAATCACCACTTTTCATCGGAGACTCCAAATTTATCAACAGGCTTGCCTTACTTTCCTTCATTTCAGTTCTTGGCCTTATAAAGGACCTATAATTTATTTTTTAACCTAGAAAACGAGACACTGGCATATTCTCACACTTCAAAAGGAATTCCCCGTTCGCGTCCTTCCCTCTGCGTGCTTCTCGTCATCTGTTTTTCAGCCCAAGAGTTCTAACCTACTTATTCAGTACGTGAATGTCTCCTCTATTGCTATCTTAATTTTTCCTTGCAAGGGCTTTTAGCAAAAGCTGGATCCCCACATTTGAACACACGGCCTTGGTCTTCATAAAATCAACCCATACACTTAATAAAATAGCTACTGTTTACAAACCTTTCTTTGCAGCTCAACAGCACGGCTGTAATGGTATGTGGGAATAACCTTGAGAAATGAAGGGAAGAGATGCTGCCTATAACAGCAGGGGTCTCCAAACTGGGCAACTTTAAGACTTGTGGACTTCAACTCCCAGAATTCCCGTGCTGGCTTGGGAATCCTGGGAGCTGAAGTCCACAAGTCTTAAAGTTGTCAAGTTTGGAGACCTCTGGCTTAGAGAACGATCAAGTGTGGGGGGGGAGCCCACAACTGAATAAGGGGCAGAGAAAGAAACTTGGACAGGAACCCACCGTAACTGATCAAGCGGTAAACAAAGACAGCGGGAGATTTGTACTTTCAGACTTGGCAAGATTGTTAATGTAGCTATACAATTAAGCAGAATTAGCTCATTCCTGTCTGGTTTACTTGGGAGGCTGACAAATGCAGACAGCTCTTCACTCACCCGACGGAAAGACACAACGTAAAAAGTATCCTCTCGGCGGTCAATGGCATCCATGAAGTCATGCTC